>NC_072016.1:3507603-3700103 GCF_027791375.1 Indicator indicator
AACTAGGTGTAATAGGCTAAAATAAACTGTAAACATCCAAAGAACATGGGAAGGTTGACACATTGCATGATTCAGCTTCTAATTGGCATAAAACAATGGCAAATGGAGCTTTTATTTTTCTCAGAGTTAATGAAGAGAATGTTGAGAGCAGCCTGCTAGCAAGAGCTGTCCTCTGTTATCTGCTGAAGGAGTACACAAGCTGCAAAGGGGGAGAGTCAGCCAAACAGGCATTTCCAATTTGAATACTTTTCACAGCAATGTGTTTCTAAAATGCCCTCCACTGTCACACAGCAATGCCAAGGGCCTTTCCTGTAGAAATGCAGACATCACAGAATGCTCTTTGTTAAGAAATCTTTGCTTCTCTTGCTCTGTGGGTTGTTTGTTTCGGTTTGGGTTTGGGTTGTTTTTTTTTTTTTTTTTTTTGCTCTATTCTAACAGTATTTTAACATAAGCTTTGCTTTAGGTCACTTTAATTTTTAAAGAACAGCTCAGAGGAGGGATTTGGGTGCATTTTGTCAAGCAACAGCATGTTTTTCCAAGCTCTGCAGGGCTGCTGGCTCATGTCATGCTTTTAGCAGACTCAAAGGTCTGTGTCAGATCTTGCATCTGGCAGTGGACCATCTGCCATTGGGGTCAGGACTTCTGGTTGCCCATCTCTGGTGTGTTTGAACAGTTGCTGTTTCCAGTTTCTTCTTCCTAAAGCAAGAAGTGTTATTACTTTTAAAGCAGTTCAGTGATCCAATTCAGAGTGCAACTCCACCAATACTTGTATAGGCCAGCCTGGGGGAATGGTAGAATGGAAGGAGCAAAACAAAGGATGAGGTTCCTATAGGAGAAGATGGAGGTAGTAAACCTCTTAGACTGTCATCTTGGGCCATGTTCAGTTTTAGTCTGACAACACTTGCATTAGAATCAGTGTTCACTGGGTTTGATAGCTGATGGTAATGTGGACTGTTGTTAAATATGATGATGAATTTGAAGTATAGAATTACTTGATGTAATTAATTTGTCTGTTTTTCTGATTCACTGAAGCAGCCCATTGCCAGGCTGTTTCATCATGAAAGTGGCACAGTTCAACCACAGACTAATCTCTGGGGATCATATTCTGCTGCCCTCAATCAAGGAGAGCCTTAAAACTGGTTGCACTGGAACAAACAAGGGTGACAAAAATGGCGTAAACCCAAAACAGAGGAGAAATGTGGACCTGCATTTGCTAAGGGGAATGGATATTAGCTCCTGTTTCAGTGAAGAGTATATAAATCTTTAAATTGAACACAACTTATGGGGGCTAAATGAAGCAGGAACTGCAGTGTTTGGTGCTGCTAAACGTAATCCAGTCCTGACTCAGCCTGCATAGGAAGAGTTCTCCTATGTGTTAATGGCCTTGCAGGTGCTTGAGCTCTGGTCTGCATTAATATTCATTGGGCCTCGCACCTGCATACTGCCAGACTTCTATCAAATATTCACAGATCCCAAAACTCCGATTCACTGTGGATTTATTGAGCTCCAACAGAATATCTGGGCCTTAGCTCTGAGGTTTTTGGTTTTTCTTACAATTTGTGTAAGGTGAAGTGGATTGGGGTGTTAGTTTTTAATCAGTAGTCACAGGGAACATGGTGAGATGTTCAGGCTTCATACTTTTATTTCTTTGATGCAATGAAAAGAGTGTATTGAAGCCAGAAAAAATAAAGATACCTTAGAAAAGGAATTGAGAGCAGAAGAGTCTGGAGAACAAGAAGTATGGGAAGGCTTACCTTGTATAGAGTATGGAAGGATTACCTTCCAAGTAATGTTTTGGTATTGTTCAAAGAGACCTTACCACAGCTGGCAGGTCCCTTTCATTACCCTCATCTAAGTTAACTTGATGACTGAAGGTGTAGCAATCACTTTGGTAGGAACTAGAAAGAATACCAAACAGACCATGTCTGATGCCTTTTCAGTGCCAGCTGGGAGTGCACACACCTTCATCAGCAGAATTCCTTAGTTTAGAAGGAAGTTCCTGGGTTATACAAACTGGTTTGGTCATCAGTTAGTATAGAATCATGGAATTGTTATGATTGGAAGGGACCTCAAGGATCATCTAGTTCCAACGCCCCCTGCCGTGGGCAGGGACACCTCACGTTAGATCAGGTTGCTCAGAGCCACATCCAGCCTGGCCTTAAAAACCTCCAGGGATGAGGTTTCAACCACCTCACTGAGCAACCTCTTCCAGTGTCTCACTACCCTCATGGTGTAAAACTTCTTCCTAACATCCAATCTGAATCTTCCCACTTCTAGTTTTGCTCCGTTCTCCCTAGTCCTATCACTACCTGACATCCTAAAAAGTCCCTCCCCAGCTTTCTTGTAGCCCCCTTCAGATACTGGAAGGCCACAATAAGGTCTTCTCAGAGCCTTCCCCAGACTGAACAACTCTTAACTCTTTCAGTCTATCCTCATAGGAGAGCAGCTCTAGCCCTCTGATCATCCTCATGGCCCTTCTCTGGACACTTTCCAGCACCTCCAGGTCACTCTTGTAATAGAGGCTCCAGAACTGGATGCAGTACTCCAGGTGGGGTCTCACCAGAGCAGAGTAGAGGAGGAGAATCACCTCCCTTGACCTGCTGGCCACACTTCTCCTGATGCAGCCCAGGCTGTGATTGGCTCTCTGGGCTGCAAGTGCTCACTGCTGGCTCCTGTTGAGCTTCTCATCCACCAGCACCCCCAAGTCCCTTTCTTCAAGGCTGCTCTCCAGCCAGTCACTGCCCAGCCTATAGTATAATCTAGTGAGAATATTTCTCTAATCCTGGCTGTCTTCTGAAAATGTTTCCCTGTGGTCATGGGGCGTGGAAAATAAAGATCTCACATAACCTCTGCTAGTCATGACTGAGCTACTCTGGTGTAGGCAGAACAGGTACCTCTTGCCCCTTAGTTAAGCGTTGTTCATTCCTGTCACACTGAGCATGCATGCAGCTCAGAGTTAGCACTGCTGACTCACAAGTGTCCAAGTATTAGGATAAATATTTTTTTTTTTCTCTCAGTGAGCTCATGGGCAGGTTAGGAAAGTTGGCCAGGGTTACAGAGATTGTGACTCATGGGATACAGAGACCTGATCCCACATTAATCATAACCAAGCACAGGCAACCTGACATTTGACTTTTTTGCAGTGAGAACCTGGCAGCAGCCCTCATGATTCATAAGTAAGATGTTATAAGCACCTATTTTCCACTGCTCCCAGCCCTCAGGTCTGGCACATTTTGCCTTTGTCCCAGACTGAATATTTTCAATTGGCCTAATTATGGTAATAAGAAAATGTTAGCTAGAAATTTATGGGCCATAGCCACATCTAGGATGCAAATTTTGGTTGAAATATGGTTTTGGGAATAATTGTTAGAAATTCACTATTCTTCCTACATTATTTGTTATGAAATTAATCTATTTTGATGTCCTTTCCAGAGCTGCATAATCCTTGTTGCACTAATTTGCTAGTGTGATGTGGCACAGATAAAAGATTTGCTGTACCAGGACTGAACAGAAGCTTTGTCTGAAATGTTTAGTACAGTCCAGTATTTCAGATTTGGCATAAGGGCATCACAAAGGTTAATATTCTAAAGGTTAATATTCTAGTGAGGCTCCACCTATATATTGCATCCCGTTCTAGGCTGCCCAGTTCAAGAGGGATAGGGATCTACTTGAGAGTCCCAGCAGAGGGCTACAAGGGTGATGAAGGGACTGGAGCACTGCCTGATGAGGAAAGGCTGTTCAGTCTGGAGAAAAGAAGACTGAGAGGAGATGTAATAAATGTCTATAAATATCTGAGGGCTGGGAGTCAGGACGGAAGGGACAACCTCTGCTCACTTGTGCCCTGTGATACAACAAGGGGTAATGGATGGAAACTCCAGCACAGGAAGTTCCATCCTCAACATGAGGAGGAACTTCTTCACTGTGAGGGTCACAGAGCACTGGAGCAGGCTGCCCAGAGAGGTTGTGGAGTCTCCTTCTCTGGAGACTTTCAAGACCTATCTGGATGCATTCCTGTGTGACCTGCACTAGATTCTGTGGTCCTGCTCTGGGAATGGGTTTGGGCTCAATGATCTCCAGAAGTCCCTTCCAACCAACCCCTAACATCCTGTGATCCTGTAATACATCTCAACTGATATTTACAGCACTGCTAAGCAATGTAATTCATCATATAAGCATAGAAATTTACTTCTAGAAAGACTAACTGGGAGTGCTTAGATCACATAGACTCCCCTAGAAACAGAATGTCCATCTAGTAATAGGAAAAATGTGTGAATTCATCCTGGGGATAAATGAGTAGAGATCTGTTGAAGCAAGTGGTCTTTTTATAGGAGTGGAGTTGCACATGTTTTCTCCAGGGATTGGTTCGGTTCACTTTGCCTTTGTAGTCAATGCTGAAATTCTTCAAGATAGGAAAAACTTGCAGAGCATTTGCATGTACTGAGTGCCTGGCATAGATCAGAGTCTTTACTTTTCACTTTTGCTAGCAGTACAATCATTTAAAATTAAAGAGAAAATAAAACAAGTAATTAATCCTGTATGAATGTTCAAACATTCTGTTACTAAGAGTTATCTTCTCCCTCTAGACCTCAGACTGCCTCTGTGCATGATCCAAGAAGGCAAGTAAAAGTCCTTTCCAGGAAAATACAATTTTCAAGTACCCTGATTGTGCTATGATACTTGCTCTACCTGAATCTTTTTAGATAACAGGCATCATGCTGTCTTTGGTTTATTTATCTCCAATCAGAGAGCAAGGGACCATAGAAGTGGCAGTCAGGGAACATATTAGGGGTGTGTACACAGTTTGTGATAGTAAGATCAAGCAGAACTTGTGAGAAGGAGAATTTTCTTCATCTAGAAATTCAGCTGTGCTCATAGTAAGATCCACACTCACAAAGGGAAAAGAACAATCTGGAAAAAGCTTGCTCCCCCACCCCCCTGAAAGGACAGTCTGATCTTGTTTGTAAGGTATGGATTGGCACTCTGGATATTTTTCCATGGTCTTTTGCAGGCCAGGCTAAGATCGTCCTGTCCTCAATCCAACCTGGCTAGCAACCAGACAGCTCCAATCCCCAATTTGTGCAGTGCTCTGTCCACTCTTAAACCTTCTGAGAGTCCCTAAGCCTGGCTTGCAAAATGCTGGAGAGGCATTTCTCAGCAGAGTGTAGTTCAGTGTCTAGCACTGGCAGCGTTTCGCTGTGAGACCCTGGAAAAAGTGCTCTGAGCCAAATGTTTAAATAGGCAGAGCCATCCCAGAGCCCACTGTCAAAATGCTACTGATCTTTTAAAAGACACTGCTCAGTTGCAGCCTCTGTTTTGCCAAAGGGTATGTATAAAGCCACTCAAACTTTGACACTGCCTCACAGGGAGGCTGTGAATGAACTTGTGCATTAACCCCTAAGTGCAGGCACTCTCTTTTTGATCCAGTGGCAATTTAATCATTTATACAAACCCCCATGACGCTTTTAGGGAGGATCAGCCAACCCTGGGATACCCAATGACTAAGTGGCTGGGATATCTCCTCAGCTGTGGGATGGCTGTTCTTCAGTCTCTAGGACAAATTTGATAGAAATAATCAAAGTACTTAACTACTGTCATGAGTGCTGTGTGAAAAGCTAGTCCCTGGTGAGAGGCTGGTTGCTTTCTGTCATCGCTGTTAGGATGCATAGAATTAAAATACTACCTATAGGGAGAACCCCAACAATCTCCCATCTGGTCTGAGGAAAGTGCCTGGTTTTAGGCTTATTTGTATATTCTCAAGCTGCCACCTCCACAGTTCCACTGTTCAGGTGCTCCTTAAGCCATGGTTGGAGAGGGACTGTAGGCACTACAGCAGGCAGAGGATGTCCCTGTACAGAGCGACTTCACCCTTCCAGGCTTAAACTCAGCATTGCAATAGCTAAATTCTTCAGGGGACACAACCATGATGTTCTCTTGTTTTCTATCAGGAAAAAAAAAATCATGTTTTTGTGCCCCTTGCTCATGCTAAGTTTTGTGCTGTGTGTGATGGCTCTGTTCAGATTAGAGCATAAACAGAAATCTGATCTTGTGCTATAGAGGGGAATAGCTTTTCTTTATCATTGCTGAAGGGGAAAGCAAGGGAACAAGATTTCATGTGGTCATGCAGGTGGTGACTGATCCCATAAAGGACTCTCTGGAGGAGCCTACATGGGCTGCAGGGTGTTTTTTGAGAACACTGCAACTAACCAATGCATAAACTCTCAGCTCTTCCCGGCTGAAAGTACCCCTGGGCAGAGTTCTATGTTGTTAGGAGAACAAAGGCTTTCACTGACCATAGTTCATAGTTCTCCCTCATTCCACTCTTCTTGGAGAGTTTATTTATTTTCTTTAGAATGGCTCTCTAAATCTGGTGCTTTAAGTTCAGGCCATACAGCCTGGTTCCTTGGGCCAACCATTTTTGTTCTATTGTTGCTTGCTACTGCTTTCTTTTCCCAGGAGAGTGGGTGTACTTAATCTTCTTTCCTCCAGGTTTCTCAAATGGTGGGTCAGCCTCACTTGTGTTTAGCATTCTGAAAGCAACTATAAGGGGTTATAAGGCCAAAAGGGATAATGAAACACAGTGAATTCTGCCATGATTTACATAAAAATCTGTGTAAGAAGGAAAGACTGAGTCTGTTTTTTGTAGGCAGGTAAGTAATGGTAGCTGGAAACCCCAAATATCAAATCCTTTTTAAATGAGATCTAAGAAGACTACTTCAAATCTGATTTTTTTTTTTAAACCCTAACTATTCAATTAGCATGAATGAATTTTTAGCTTTCCTCATGTGGGAAGGATGATGGTAAAGACAGGAGAGCAATTCAGTTTAACTTCTTGCATATCATCTTGCAAGAAGTACCTTGAAGTGGGCTGCAGTCGGTTCAGAAGAGGCATCCACCTGAGAGCTCAAAGGGTGTACCTCCAAATTGTATTACAGGCTGGGTTTTAAGTTTGTCCTGCTTCTAAGACAGGAAGACCAACAAGATGGAGTCATTTGTGGGAGATATTGGACACAGAAACTCATTTATCTGATCATATGCTTCTGTAGCAGTGGATACTCATGGACCTTAGGGAGTCAAAGAAGCCTGTAAAATGTCCTGATTTATGGGAGAGGAGAAATGCTACAGTTTGGCTTTTCTTCCCTAGGGAGCCTGTTGTCCTTTCTGAAGAACTCAGCATTGCACAGTGACTAGCAGGGAGGTGTATGCATTACAGGGAGGGTGGGTGAGATGCAGAAGCAGCCAGATTTCTGCTTCAGCACAGCCTGGAAAGCAATTATGAAATGAGAAACAAAGACTGTGGCTGGCCACACCTTGAGAGGATGGCAGCAGCCACAGAAGCCGTGGCAAGCTCCAGCTCTCCCTCCTGCCTGCCCCTGTACCAGTGCGCAGAGCCACTTGCCTGCTTCCCCCGGCTTGCTGCAGCTCCGCTATTGTAATTCTGCTGCAGTCGTGCATGCCATCTGAATTCATTTGTCATATTCTGTGAACTGGAATCCATCAAAGCATATTCACTGGCCTTTTAATTAGTGTTAGATTAGCATTTTAAGATAGGGGTAAATTCCCAAGTCTAACTTTGTTTAAAGGTGCATATTCAATACAGTAGCCAGGAAACCGTGTATTCTCATGTACTTATTACCTTAGTAATGTAATGCTGTGAGGGGAAAAGGCAGATAATACTTCTGACAAATATTAAATGTTATTTGTACAGCTACTGCCTGTGAATTTAAACAGAAAACCATTCCCCATGCTTTGCCATGAAACACACGCAAATTTCTTTCGTGGCTTTCATGTTTCATTAAAGCTTTGTATGTGGAGGAGAGGAAAATCTAAATTGCTACTTAATTAAAAGGATACTGTCAGATTAAATATATTTTGAAGAAATGAACTTTGCTTTTTACCTGGGTTGTCAGTAACGCCTAGGATTGTTAAAAATGAAATATTTTTTAACATCTAACATACTTTGCACCATTTGTCAAGCTGAGTCTTTTTTTCTCCTTGGCTGGTGAAACTAAAACAGTCTCTTGCTTTTCCCTGTAGTCAGCTTCATTGTCTGGATCCTATTAACTAACCCAATATTGGAGCATTTGAGGTTGTAAATAGCAGGAGGTGAAGCTTACATCTAAAGCAAAAAAAAAAAAAAATGAAAACAAAGATGTATGGTTCTTTCTTTATTCCATTAAAATATTTCTCTAACCCTGGACATAATGTAATATATGCTCCTTTAATCATATTTTCATCACCACACAGCATGTGCAGTGTGAGTTAAATCCTGGAAAGCACTGAGCAGCATTGTGTGTGCACCTTTCCCTCTTACTGAAGGCCAGAGATGCTAAGGTTGCTCCATAGCATGGAAAGGGGTCAGATAGCTATGCCACAGTGTGGAAACCAGAGCCCAGTCCCACCCAGTGAGTTCCTGGCTGTTGTGCTTAAAGAGAGCAGAAAAGAATTAAGTTAGGACCAGGGCAGATTTTGAACATACGTGGATATATCTGACAAGTGAAAATGAGAGTTGTTTTGGAGCTCCTCCAGTGCCTTCACTTTCCCACAATAGTGCATGGTCCCATCTAGAAGAGTGGTCAAAGCCTGACTGAGGCAGGTGCCAGGTGCAGCTGTAGAGAAGACTGGATTCCACCTGAGCAGTTTTGCTGTTGATTTTACAGGAGCTGCAGAAGGAGGAAGGAGAGGGTGTGTATTATCAGTTGCTGTTATAGTTGGAAAGAATAATGTATTCTGCAACATCAGAAAGAGCACTGTGTGCAACATGGCCCTATCTGTGTGTAGCAATGAAAGCTGGGACCTTAGCATCCTCCTGAACCTATTTGATAATACTTACACCTGCTTATACTACACATAAGCTCTTAAGCAGTGTTCACACCTCCATGAAAAAGAATACTGTTAAGTTCTTCCTTTAAATAAACTTTCTAAGCGAGCCTATTAACAGTTATCTGCTATCTGCCATGAGGGGAAACATGTAGACAGTTCTGTAGGGTCTTACAAATCTTGGGCTGCTGAGTATTAGATGGTAAATTAAATGAGAAGTGAGAGGTCCTTCCACTGGATCCTCCTACTTTATTTTACCACATGGGAATGTTTAAATGGAGTCCTAAGGAAATGATTTGCATCCCCCAAGGGATATGTTCCTGTGTTCTGAAAAATGAGCCTGCAATGTAAAAGGCATTGTAGAATGCTTTTGTGGTAAAGGCTTTACGTGGCCTGGAAGTATAAAAGCCTGTGTTGGTGTTGTATGGTGCTGTATTATTTTAACATGGGTGTTTCATAGTGAGACCACTCATAAAATCTGACTTCAGATATCTGGAGATGTCCACAGGCTTCAATAGCGAACAATAGCCTGTGGTTTGGCTCCTGGAAGAGAGTTGAGCAACTGGAACTGACTCGGTCAGCTGTTTCCTCTGACTGTGTGCAATTCACTTCGTTCCCTGCTTCACAGCCCCCTCTCATAAGGGGTGGTGAGAAGAGTGAAGGAACACATTCCTGCCCCTGCTGTGCCTGAGGCAGCCAAGGATCTCCACCGTGGAAACCATATGAGTCACTCGGTGGACAGAGCTTCTGGGCAGGGATGTGAAAGCTGATGGGAAATTCTGTCTGCTGTGAAATGCTATCAGACCATTAAAAACCAAACTCCAGAGAGGGGGTGTCATTATAAATTCAGTTCCATAGACTTTTTGTTTTGTGCTGGATACATTTATGTGGAATCTTACTGGTTTCATCCCATTTGTTGCTGCATGAATTTTTCACAATGGTGATGGAATTTCCTTTGAATAAAATGCCATCCTCAAAAACTGGAGGGTTTGGATTCTAACCATAAAAATTAATCTAGCTGGATTTATAATATGCCATAATCAAGTAAAAAACACACAAACAGGGAATCAGACATGTACAGGCAACACAGAACATAGATAATTCCTTATAGGATTAAGCATATGGCCAGCAGCTGGCAGATCTCTGCAGATCTCTGTGAAAGTAAAGGATAACGTAGACATCCTTTGCTGCATGTTCCTGGGTGACAATAACTGGGAGGAAGGAAAAGACTGGCCATTCATAATCTTTATTTTATGTAGTGAGATTTTTATTTCTGTTTTGAAAAGGAAAAAGAAGAGACGTAAAGACAGAAGCTTCCTGGACAGTATAAGCCTGTATAAATGGCAGCAATGGGGGAAAAATAGGCTTTCATTTTCTCTCAAAGACATAAAATTAAACAGAACTTTCCAGCATATGTTAGTATTCATAGCTCTTGCAGGCCATGCATCAGAACAGAAAACTTGTGATGATTATTAGTCCTTTGTATTGTGGTAGGTCCTAGAGATCAGGGTGCTATTATGCTGGTTGTTCATAATTAGAGATTGTGTACTCCCCGGAGTAGTGACTATCTCAATAAACAAGACAAAGGACGAGAAAAAGGAAATGGTATTGTTCTCACTGTACAAACAGCTCACTGAGAAACTGGCAAATTAAATGATGTGCCCAAGTTCATACAAGAAGGCTTTGGCAGAATTTGGCAGCCAAAGCTTCTTGGTTTGTTTTGCCTTCTAGGAATATGACTACAATGTAGGTATTTGGTGGCTCGATCCTGTTCCACAAATAAGTAAAAATAAATATTGTTTTACATGGCAACATCATTTCAAAATTTAAAAAACAAATTCATTCTGTTATCTTCTGTTCAGTCTCCCCAGTTTAGTTCCATCCATCTTCAAGTTGGAAAACTAAGAAAGAGTTGAGAGACCTGGTGAGGAAAAACAAGAAGTCAAAACTGTGATCAAAACACCACCACCTTCCCATATTTTCCAGCTTCGTTTAAAAAGCTCTTAAAATTTGTCAATATGGAAAAAAAGGTCTCCTTTTTGTGAGAGGCACAATCCATTTACTCTCTTATTTTCCTGTCTTTTACCACACATATTCCAGACCCCAGCCCTAGACTGAGATGAAACTAGCAGAGATATCTCCCCATACGCCCATGAAGCTCCTCAGGGAATTCAGCCCACTACACTCTGCTCATTTCTATGACTAGTGACTGTTTCTACTCATTTGTGTTGAGCTCCAGTGCTCCTGTGCCCAAATTGTCAAGGCAGGACAAACACTGGAGACAGGATGAAGGTGTAGCTTGCAACATGTTTGGAGGGGGGAATGTCTATGCTGTAAGAGTGGCGGGTAGAGGAAGGTTTAGGGGCAGTGTTGGTGAACCAAAAGCCATTAGAGCTGGAACTTGCAGCATTGGGAATTTCTGGAGGGAGAGAGGGGAGGGGCTGTTGCAAATGGGTTGTGACAGTCTGTGATCCTGAGCTCTTGTATATTATAGGGGTTTAAGCCCATCATTCTGTCTCTTCCCTCCCTACCTGTGTCAGGATCTAAAATGGGCTTCTTGCGACAATTTCCTGCTATGTCTGCACCAGTCAAATCCTGCCCTTTAGTTGCAGAGCTCTCAGGAGCTTATTTTTCTCTTCCAGTTCTTCATAGGTTGTCAAGAGTACAGAATACCAATAAGGAAGTTACTGTTTATGCTTTCAACATGAAGAGACGAAAGAGAGATGGGGGATGTACAATAAAAGGTCACTTCTTCCATCCCTTGATCTATCCTGTCTCTCCTTTAGTACATTAGAGGTAAATATGCAGTTTGTTTCTCTTTGTCCTTGTTTCTTAGTTCTAGGAACACTGTGGAATGACTCCCCTGCACATACTGAGGTCAGGGGGGTTCCACTTAAAGCAGGGATGGGGGTCCTTGGACATCATCCCAGAATGTCTTGTGACATGAACAAGATTCAAATATGTTCTGAGACCTCTTGTCATTTGAATGGTAATGATGTAACGTTTTTATAACACTTAACAACTTCAAAACTTGAAGGAAAAGCAACCAAATTAACAAAACAAAACCCTTTGCTAAAACTTAATACTTTTTAGAATACTAAGTTGCCATAACAACTTGATGCAAAAGTCTTTGGTGGCAACTTTGTACTTGGTCCTATTGAGGCTGAAATAACCTTACTCTTGTGTTAATACTTAGCCAGCATAGTAAATACTATTGGTTACAGAAAATTAAAACTTTTAAATAGTGAAACTACTTTTACTGAGGTAAAAGAAACCTCTTAAATCTAAGTGTTTTTCTTCTTTTTTTTTTTCAAAAAAAGCATAATTTGTCAGACATTAAAATAACAAAAGGTCTTTGAAAAAGGATTATGGTTTCTGATGTTTCACTACTAGAATGGATTTACTTTATATCCTACTGATGTTGTAATCTTGAATTCTGAGGTAATGTTTTAGCCCTTTCTTTTCACATAAATAAAGATTTCAATGATAGCACTTCATTTCTTCTGTAGAACTTTTCCTTTATTTTTCAAACTACTCATTTTCTCTCGCTTAAACCGTTTCATCAGAATAACATACAAATTGGATGCAGCGCTTATTAGGAGGAGGAGAACGGTTAGAAAGGCAAAGCATTTCAAATCAACACACTGCTGACTGCAAGGTAAATTTTAAATGGAGAACTCCCATATTGCCTTTTTCCTCAGTGTGCTTTAAAAAAACAATCTTCTTTTTGCTATTTCCCTGTAAAACATAAATGTGCATTTAAAATTCTTTCTCAATGCTACATGGAGCAAAAGCAATTGTTTTCTAACAGTAGTGAGCACTGAATTTTAAGGAGCAAAAAAAGCATATTTTAACATGGTAATAAACCACTTACTAAATCAGATTGACTTCATCCCTTTTTGAAAAACAGTGCCATATATCTCTTTGGGGTGTATAGATTTTAACTAACACTAAGTGTCTCTAAAAAGTCACAAATTCCCACACTCTCCAAAATGAAATAGATTCTTCCCACTCAATTGGGCTGCCTCTTTTTTTTTTTTTTTTTTTTAATATCCTATAGGAGTGAGTGGTGGGGACAGCAGAGTATCTTAAAAGGATTATTGTTTACTACCAAGGGAACAAAGAGTGTTCTGCGTCCTTCCAGCTCAGGGAGGCTCGACAAGAGATTTCCCTCCAGCTACTTCACCATTATTAGCCTGCTTGCCAAATAGGGACCATTCTCCTGACTCTCACCCTACAACCTGCCTTTGAAACTATAGAAGGAGTGGTGTTTATAAACCAGATTTTTTCCCCCCTTCTTTATTATGTATAGTGAAGTGAAGGCCAAAGCCTTTTCCGCTTCAGCAGAACCAGCAGGGAGGAAATACATGTAGTAATTACCTTAAACAAGCAGGCAATAAAGGCTGCCGCCTCTCAAGCCATGCAGCATAAGGACATGATGAAAGGTGGAGGTGTCAGCACTCGGAGCCCAGAACAACTGGTTGGAAATCCAGCACCTCCACACTTCTCTGGCTTTGTCCCATCTCAGCTGATCAGGCTGCTGTGGGAGCAGAGCCAGTCCTGTGCCCAGAGCCAAGGGACAGCTGTCTTCAGATGAATGGTCCCACTGCCAGACAGGGCATCCTCAAGGTGGGAGAGATGGCTTGTGAAAGGGACTTAGAGATATCCTAAACATCAAGGGGGAGTTCCCATTTAGAAACAACAGGAAAGACAGTTTGGTTCAATCCTGTCGGAATTATTCTTTGGAGAATCGCAGAATCACAGAAACATTCAGGTTGGAGAAGACCCTCAGGATCACCAAGTCCAACCCAGAACCCTACCCTACAAGGGTCACCCCTAAACCATAGCCCCAAGCACCACATCCAAACCACCTTTAAACATATCCAGGCTTGGGGACTCCACCACCTCCCTGGGCAGCACCTTTCAATCCCTGACCACTCTTGCTGGGAAAAATTTCTTCCTAATGTCCAGTCTAAACCTACCCAGTGGCAGCTTGAGGCCGTTCCTTCTTGTTTTATCACTAATTACCTGTGAGATGAGACCAGCACCAACCTCTCCACAACCTCCTTTCAGGTGGTTGTAGAGAGCAATGAGGTCTCCCCTCAGCCTCCTCTTTTCCAAACTACCCATCCCCAGCTCCTTCAGTCTCTCCTCATCAGATTTATTCTCCAGTCCCTTCCCCAGCTTTGTTGCCCTCCTCTGCACTCACTCCAGCACCTCCACATCTCTCCTGTATTGAGGTGCCCAAAAGTGTTTTGAGAAGGTATTTCGAGTGACCTTTTGATCTTTTCCTTGCAACAAGGACCAAATTGACTTTTACTTTATATTTCAGGATAAAATGATTTTCTTTCGTTGGTTTTGTTTTTTCTTTCTTTTTTTAATCACACATTTTTTTCTGTGCTCCCAGAACCAGCTCCTCCACTATAGTAAATTAGGGAAATTTTTCTGGCAATAGCAAAGCCACCACAAAGGACCTGTGTGTGAGAAGCAGGTACAAGAGGAACAGAGGCACAACATGGATTATGTGGTGTTTGTGGGTTTATTGCAGGGCATAATCAACATAAAAAATGGTGAAGAGACCTGTTGGGCCTCACTCATGGCTTTGCATGCCTCCTGCAGCCACTCCACCATGAGCCCTTCTGGACAGGTGCCCTTTGGTGTCATGAGGACTTGCAGGGCCTCCATACCGCAGCCATTACAGGTGAGATAGGGCAGCACTGTGGGTCTGTGCTGGGGGGGATGGGACAGGAAAGGCCTGTGCCAGCAGGACCTTGTGAGGGCTGCCGAGGCCTGGCCAGCCAGGGACCACTGGGGGCAGCCACTGGGAGAGGCCATCTGGGGGCAGCCATCACAGGTTGCCATCAGGAGATAGGAGAGGCTGTTGGGGGTGGCTTTTGGGAGAGGCTGTTGCAGTTCTCACTATGGGTTGCTGAGTAGCTGGTGGCAATGGCCTCAGCCCAGGGTTCTCTCTGAAGGCAGCCAGATGGAGGCTCAGTGGGTATCCCAGGCTGTTCCAACCTGGCATGGCCAGGCTGTCCCACTAACAGGATTCGCTTTCGAGGCTCCCACCCCACACAGCCACATCTCTGTTGCCCTCTTGAGATGTGCAGCAGATTTATTTCTACTAATTTTTTAAGTACCAAGTGTAGCTAGTGTACTTATTACTCCTAATTAATGTGAGAATAAAGAATCAAAGAGGGTATTCCTCCAATGAGTTGTTTTTGAAGAGTGACAAATTAATCCCCTCGGATATGGCTGAAGCCAGAGAAGATCTTTTTGTTCCTCTAACAAACTGCAGCAATTAGACGTTCAAAACTCTGCTCGTGATAAAAACGTTTTAATACCTATTTATTCCCTTTGTGTATGCCAAAATCCCCAGGTTTACATCCTTCAGCCAAATGTTCTCCCAGGTAACCGGAGGTGTGGGAATGTGTTTCCAGCGATCGTGACCTGTGTGCTCACACGTGTGTGTGTGTGTGAGTGTGCCCACGAGAAGTTGGTGTTCAGGGCTGCCTAAATTTGTTAGACTTTTTACACACTCTTGTGAGCTTTGGACCAAATCATCCACAGCCCAATTTGCTTGCATGGTTACCTGCATTCAAGTGCACTGAAAGTACATTTCAAGGACAATAAGGACAAATTTTATGGCTGAATTTTTGTGTATGGTTCTCCCTGTAAATGCATCGTGACATTTCAAGGGGCTACTTGTAATCTACTTTAATAGGGATCAGGTGGCATTTACCAGAACTCATTCAGACTTCACAGGTACAACCTTAAATCTTCACCTGCTTGCAGAGTCAGAGGGCTTTGACAGCACTTGTGGGTGATAAGCCAGAGAAGAGATTTTGACAGGGCCCTTTTCTGATGGGATCTGGAGATAAGTGACTGGGAGATTTCCAGCCTGAATTGTTTCTCCAGGTCCTGATGCTGGGCGAGGAACAAGGGCAACGGGGAAGGCGTGGAAGCCACCTTTGTGCTGAAGTGATCAAAGCAGGAGGCTGAAGGCTGCTTCAATGCTATCAGCCTGTAACAGGCCCCCGCGGGACTCCTGCACCTGCCAGCCGCCGCTCCTTTATGCTTGTGCTGCATCCTGCCCTCAGCTCCCTTTACCCCGGGGTGACGGGGAACCGACTGTGCCTGAGGGTCTTCTCGCACAAGAGGGTAATCCTCAGCTGTTTATTCAGGGGGCTCAGAAGGGGCAGCAGCTGCCACTCTGGTCTGCTGTGGAAGTGGGGTGGTGGCTACAGGAAGGGAAGTGCAGCTGTAGGCAACCAGGCTCCAGCTGAGTCAGGTTGGACTGTGGGTTTTCCCCCTGTGCACTGTTTCTGCTTGTGTTGCTGGATGAGGTATATGGAACAAGTGGAGTTTTCAGTGTTTAAGTCTTTTCTGTGGTGCCCTAAAATTTGCAGCTAGCTAGCCAGAGTAACCTTACAAAGTGTATTATCCAAGGGAAAGTAGAACTCCTGTGCACTCAAGGCAAGGAAGGTAACATTTCTATTTCACTACAGCCATTCAAGGCAAAATAAAGTATAGTAAAATCCCTCTGTGGTGTTTTTTCTCCAGCTTCAGAAAAAAAATGGTATTTTCACAGGCTCTTTTTCTGGATATCAGACCTTTTTCAAATGGAAGCAGGCGGTAAATAGCTGTGAATATCACTGAGAAGGGAGATTTTTATGAAGCGGAGTTTATGCCACAGGCTGCCACATGATTGTGGACAAGAATATATGTTTGATTGTTTTTGTCACCTGTAATACACTTTAAATGTCTTTTTTTTTTTTTGTACCCTTAATTAACAAGAAGTTTTATAACTGAACTCCATAATGAAATTCTAGAGCTAGAGCAGCCAGAATAGCTTAAGTTGAATGTATACCATACTCCGCACTGTTTGAAAGCTACTAGGCCAAACCTGAGCTATTCAACCCAGGAAAGCAAGGTAAATTTTGAGGTGATGTAGTCATGGCTCTTTGAATGTGAGGCTCAATGGCAATACAGTGCACGAATGGTAACTTGAGAGGCCAGAAGGGATGGAAACTGGGCTTTCAAACCCAAAGAACTTGTGAGGCACAGATGGAAGATCTAGTAGTGGTTACTGGGGGGAGGAGTGAGAAAGACAGTGGGGACAGCCAGATGGTGAGAGACACACCAGAGACACCCACATAAAACCTTGCTCTTGTCCCATATTAGAGAAAATCATTTGTAAGACTTTTGGAAGCAGAGTTTTAAGTAAAACACCAAAATATCCAAATGTGCCATGTAGTCCTGGAAGCAGGGAATGCTATGGTCTCTGGATCTAAGGCCAAGCAGAGGCAACTGTCATCTCTTTGATTTCTCACTCTCATCATCCCAGGCCCACACTGATTTTCACCCAGATATTATACAGAAAGGGCTGCACGAATCAAGATATTTCTTTGCTTTTCTCCACTTTTCCCACCTGTGGCTGCTGTAGTTCACACTGGCCTTGACTTTCCCGCCGCACAAAATCTTGCTGCTGAAGAACATGGCTAGACTGCAGCGCAGACACTTATCACTTTATTTTCTCCTATGAGCAAGGAGTGGGAATGTCTCATCTGGTGTGTTGAACTCAGATCTAAGTGCTAAAATGTTTACTGCTTTCAATCTGCCCAGCAGGATGCTCCGAGCAAAAGTGACGGTTGGCAGCCTGCTGCGGATGGTACCATCCGACTCACAGGGCTTACAGCGGAACTTGTGCGGAAACTCAAACATTTGGCTGCTAATTATTCTAGGGGACTTGTTCCACAAGTGCTTCAGATGGTTTTCTGTTAACATTTGACAACATCTCAGCCACTGAAATATGTTTAGTGAGATTACAGCATTTAGGTTGCGGTCTGAGAACTTCTGATCAAATTCTGCTTTCCCTAATTAATGCATTCCAGCACCTACTTACTGGCATAGCAACAAATCATTTCTGTTCTTCTCTAATGATATGCACCATAGCTTGGCACTAGAGTGTGGATAAATACATATATGTTTTTTGTAATTTTAGAAGAGAAATCCATGTGCTGTGGATAATGAAGGTTAAGTGACAATTTTCCTTTACAGCCACTCATGTCTTACAGTCTGTGAACTGAAAACTGGATTAACCTTTAATTACCCCCCATGATCTCTCAACCCTGAAACAACATTACCACTCTTCCCAGTGTTATTTGCATATAGCATTTAATGAGAGAAACAGCTGTTTGCATATTTGATATCATTAATATTATGCAGATGAGCTGAGTTTTCATGTTGCAATGGAAATCTCCTTTTCTCTCGTTTTTAGTCTGTTTCCTCCTCCTAACAATTTGCTCTGATTTGTATTAATTAGAAGAAGAACTGCCTGGTGCCACTAGCCTTGCATATATAATGTATAGCTGCTCTGTGCTCTAAGTGACATCATAGCAATGTCCTGATGAATTTATAAAATACAGAATATCTAACTTGATGCTGTTAGGCAAACCTGTTGATCTCTTCTGAGGCAAATGCACTCTTCTAATGAAATATGTTAGTATGGCTGAAAATCAAATGAAGACAAGTAAGAACACTGATGAATTTTTACTCATGACTTTATTTATACCAGTTATTTCTGTCAGATAAGATAAAGCATATTCATTAGGTACTTGATGTGGCAGCCATTTGATTGACTGGAATTTAAGTTAGAGCTTGATATCTGTATCTGTTCTCTCCAACAGCCTGAAATATTTCACATGGCCCTGTGATGACATCTTTACTCTATGTGGAGCTGCAGCCTTTGAAAATTGATGGTCCACTGCTTTTAGAAAGTGCATTGGGAGAAGCTGGTTGGGGTTTTTTTTTTTTTGAGAAATCAGGACAATTTTCCCTTTTATTTAGCTTGAACTCTGCTTTCTTGAAAGAGTTGCTCAGAAAAATCTAAGCCATTGCTGATTAATGCTCATTCATGTTTATAAAATGTGAAGGGTAAGTGTCAGGAGGATGGGGCCAGGCTCTTCTCATTGATGTCCAATGATAGGACAAGGTGCAGTGGGTGCAAGCTGCACCATATGAGGTTCCATATGAACATAAGGAAAAACATTTTCACTGTGAGGGTGACAAAATACTGGAACAGGCTGCCCAGAGAGGTTGTGGAGTCTCCTTCTCTGGGGACACTGAAAACCCACCTGGATGCATTCCTGTGTGACCTACTATAGGTGATCCTGCTCTGGCAGAGGTGTGTGTTTAGATGATCTTTTGAGGTCACTTCTAACCCCTAATGTTCTGTGATTAATAATAATAGTAATAAATAAATAAATAAAAAAGGCAGGAGGGGATTGAATTATGGAGAGGAATTGTAGGGGGAAACAGAATATTGATTTCTAGTTTGCTAGTTAAAATTCTCTAAGTCCTAGATGTCACTATTTGATGAATCTCTACTCAGTTCAAGATATGTATAATGTCCTGGATGTGCTTCCAGTAAATAAGGTGCAGTATCTTTAAAATTGGGCTTTTAGAGAGAAGCTGAGGATTTGGTAGGACATTATTCCTGTACTATTTTTGACATTTTCTGAGGGAATTTCCACTAATGCAAAGGTAGAAAATATTTGCTGCAGAGAGATATGCAGCATGCTTTTCACAGATCCTAGATGTCTTAACTCATCACAAATTGCTTCAGTTTTCCCTTTTGTTCTTGAGCTGAACCACTGAGCCAATGTCAGTAGCTACTGAAAGTTTACAAAACATCAAATTATTCTTTTTCTAGACTTATAGCTGGATCAAGTGAGTCTGGAGCAGCGTGGAATTTACTTCATTGTCCAAAATAACACCTGAGCAATATTTATCTCCCAAACTGTTCCTTTGTTGAAGAGAATTGAGCAGGTTTCTGTGAGACATAGAGTTCCTATTAATTGCTTGGACTAAACTGCAGAATCAAACCAGTTTGTGTTACAGTAAGGTTTTCAAACAAGAACAATGTTTGTTTTCTCTGCTTCAATGTTGTTTCCTATCTGGAGTTCAGCTAAACCTGAACATGTCATGTGCTGCTGTTGCCCATCCAAGTCCATGCTTCAGAGCTGCTTCCCATCAGCATCACTCACCCTTCCTCCCAGCCATCAGGGACTTGACTAGCTTAGAAGAAGAGAAGTCAGGTTGACTTGTTCACATTTGGAAGTGACTTCTATATGGAGACAACTGATGGTCCAGATTGTCAAAGGCTGGCTAACTTCCAGTGAGGAATAAAATATAAACTTGAATAACCTATAGGTTTATCTGCATAGCAAAAAGCCAGTGTGTTATGGATAGATTGGATTAGTATGTAAAATGGGTGTTTATATCAGGATGGCCTTTTTGCAATGCATTTGTGGTGATCAGTAGCCCAGGATTAGTTGTGCCCAACTATTCCTAGAAGAGATACCATAAGTATAAGCCTGTGACTAAAAGGAGATGAAATACAATGGATCAATGTTGTTTGAATTCCTTATTCTGCTACAAAATATCAACATGCCTCACTTCTGATTCATGGCACAAATTTTATAGGAGAAATTTGTGGACTGTTTTGTTTTATGATGTGAATCATTTTCATGATCAGTTAGGTTTTGTGAGAACATATGTTCATCTAAAACAGATTTTCATAGTTTAAGAAGTCAAGCTTGTTTATCTAAAGGTCTGACTTGCAGGTAGGATTACTGTGGTTTTGTATACAAGTCATTACTTTGGCATCTACCAGGCCTTTTATGCAAAAACGAAAAAAAATCCTTAATGTATGCAAAGTGGTCTGCATGCAAATTATAGTCCTGCCTGTGGAATTTAGGCATGTGAGTGAGCACAATGCTTCCCACGTGTAACTGCCTGACTCCTCTGCAGATCAGCTGACTCCTGAGTACTTGCAGTGGATTGCCCAGTTTATGGAGCCAAGCTATTGCTCTGGAATTTGGATCTCTTTGGACAAACAGATTGTGGTCGAGATTTACGTTAGCTTAATGCTTTGTTTCTTAAGCCCTTTTGTTATAGGAGCTATTACTGTTTGAGGAAGGGTATTTTCAGTGGTCAGACAGAGACCTAGAGAGGTAAATGAAATGTGGGGCAAGGTCATATGACATCTTGACACAGTTTGGCAATAAGAGTATGGCCATTCCAAAGCTCTCTTTTGATTTTCAGCTACACAAACAAATTCTAGGCTGCCAAAGTTTTCTGGATAAGAAAGATTTGAAGTTATCATGGCAACCTTTGTTTACGTGATGTTATTTAGACTTTTCAGATCTAAAGCAGATGGTCTTAATTCACGACAGCATACATTTACAATCATAGAGTCATAGAACTGTCTGGGTTGGAAGGGACCTCCAAAGGTCATCTAGTCTAACCCCCTCTGTAGTAAGCAGCAGCATCCTCAACTAGATCAGGTTGCCCTCACCTTGAATATCTATGGGCATGGGGCCCCAACCACCTCCCTTGGCAACCTGTTCCAATGTTCCACTACCCTCACGGTGCAGAACTGGCTACTAACATCCAATCTAAATCTGGTCTTCTCTAGTTTGAAGCCATTGCCCCTCATCCTATCAATACAGGCCTTTGCAAGCAGTCTCTCTCCGGACTCAGTCCCTTTTGTGGGTGAGGACCATCTTTGGGACCTTGGAGAGGACTTAGGAAAGCAAAGGGGTCTTTTTTTTCATTTGTTACAAACTCCTTATGCATCTCAAGTCTGACGCTTCCAAGGAAAGATTTCTTCTTACCACTGAAGTGAAGCAAAAATAGTTGGTTGAGCTAGTTAAGGAATAATCCTATTGATTGTTCAAGGGCTTTTGTCAACATGAGGTCAAATAAATTTTTGTTGACATTTTAACACATTATGACCAAGAAAAAAAACCCCAAAACCTATAAGAGGTGGAGTGCTCAACACTGGCCAAACTCTTCTTGCCAAAATCAGTGGCTTTTGTACCAGAATTTAACTGAGCACTGGGTGCTACTAGTGGATTTTTTTTTCCATTTGGTACACAGCTGTGCTCTCATGACACTTTATGAATACATTCTCTCTGCTTCTGCTTAGAGTAGTGACCTCATGCTCATATCTGTACTTTAGAGTGAATGAGTTTATTTCAGAATTGGTGAAACACTTTTCCAGTGGGGCACCCTTTTCATTTTGCTGCTTAGAGGTTTGTCTGACAACCCTGCCTCCATGAAGTAGCTCTGTTTGTATGTGCACTGAGAAAATCTCTAAGCAAGAAAAACAAGAATAATATCAGTGTCGTAACCGAGTTTAAATAAAGTGCAATTTGTGTTAACAGTGGCTTTTATTGGCACTGTTATACAGTAAATTAAATTATATCTCTATTCTTGCATCTAAGATAAACAGTAAGTATGTAATACATCAGCAATAGAAAACCCTTGGCATTTAAGAAAGAATTGTGCTTTAATGTAAGGACGTTTTCATACCTCAGTAATAAATTAACATTTCAAAAGTACTTTAGCCTGCTGAGATGGATCATTCTATGAGTATGGGTAACACCACGGACTCCAATAATTAGTGTAAATTGCCTTTGAATAATACAGAGCTGGGAACAACTTTCAGTGCTTAATGCCCCTTGCAGTACATGATGAAGAGTCCTTAATGGAGCTTGGAAAAACAAGTAATACCTATAAATCAAAGAAGAAAAGCCGTTTTTGATGCATTTGTCTGAGAGTGTGAGTTTTAAACCAAATTGTTAACACTCCTCCCTGCTGAGGGTCATGGATTAGCTAGGGTGGGAGTTTCTTATAGGATCTTTCACACTAACCAGCAGAGGTAGGGGGTTTCAAATACAAGTGTTTTCTTAACCCTAATCCCTGCCTCCCTGACCAGTAGAGCTCTGAATTTCTCCCTAATTAGGTGGAGAATTAGTAGGTGGATAAATGTGTTAGTGGATGAGGATGAAGTGATTAACTTGCCCCAGACTATGATAGTGAGTTCAAGGCGCTACTGAATTCATTTTGTTTCTAATAACTTTCTCTCCATATTGTAGCAGCACCATGGCAGTGTACTTGAATTTATATCTCTCTAATCTTACAGCACTGTGTTCTGTTGCCCCTCTCCCATGGCTTTATCTCCTATATTTAAGCAGCAGGGCAGTGTGTTTCCCAATGTGCCAGTTCACATTTGTGCATACCATTTAATTATCTGAAGAGCCTTGTAGCCTAATTGAGACATACTGATGTTACAGTAAGACTGTGCATGTAAAGGAAACAGGAATTTCATGACAAGATGATGAGACTGGAATGCTTTCTTCAAGCATTTGCCAACTGTACTTTAACAACAAACAAGTATGTGCTGCTTTGCCGCTACTGCCTGCTTGCAGCTCTTTGTTCAGCATGTAGGGCTCTGCTGTCACAGAGGAAATGCAGTTTCACAGCACTGTAGCCACATCTGACTCTGCTAACCTGGAGTGGTGATGTTTTATGTCTTTTTGCTGATGCGTTGACCTGGTTGGGAAGGGTTTGTCATGGACAGGAGGACAGGATCTCCTCCCTGCCATCTCTCCCTCAGCAGCCTCTGGCATGAGACAGGCTTTGACTTTACCTTGAGAACTCAGTGGGAATCTTTGCCTTTTCACAGCAAAGCTGAATCATACCCAGTCACTGCCAAACACTTTTTTATTCTTACTCATGGCCACAGCAGTGTCTCAGCTATGCCAGCACGTTCCTGAACCTGTGATCCCTCTGACTCACAGTGGCCTTCTGAGACTTGTAAATTCACTTGGCCTCAGAGAATGAAGTGTGCTGCTTGTGAAAAAAACAGACCCAACAGCAAAGGGACAAGGTTCCCAAGCTGGCTCAGTGCTGTGACTTGAGCAAGCTAGGATACCGAGAAAACATGTTCTGGAATAAAAATGAATGAATTTTCCAGGTGTATTCAGAACAAGGGATGGTGCTAGAAGCTGCCACAAATAGAAGTAGATAACAAATGTGCATTTGGTGACAAAACTGGCCAACTCAGGGTGCTGGATACTGGTCTTAACTAGTTACTGAAATTATAATATGAAGGGGGTCTACAAGAAGGATGGAGAGAGACTGTTTACAAAGGCCTGCAGTGACAGGGTGAGGGACAATGGCTTCAAACTAGAGAAGACCAGATTTACATTGGAAGTTAGGAACCAGTTCTTTACCATGAGGGTAGTGGAACACTGGAACAGGTTGCCCAGGAAGGTGGTTGGGGCCCCATGCCTGGAGATATTCAAGGTGAGGCTTGACAGGGCTCTGGGCAACCTGATCTAGTTGAGGGGGGTTAGACTAGATGACCTTTGGAGGTCCCTTCCAACCCAGACCGTTCTGTTATTCTATGATTCCATGATTCCATGATAATGAAGTACTAGACTAACAGGCCTAGCTAAGATGGAAAAAAAAACCCAACCAAAACAACACCCCCCAACCCCCCAGTGGCTTAAAGTCTCACATGACATTTAAAATAATAGTTATTGTCTTTCAAAGCATGGTGTGAGCTCTACCATTGCAAACCAGACTCTGTCAGCAGGCAGGTCAGGCAGCGGCAAGAGGCTTTGTGGGTCAGCCTGGGTAGCTTGCATGATTGAGTCATTAGACTGGTATTGTGTGTGTATCCAATAACTCATGTAGGCAGGAAATTTAAAGGGAAGTATATTTTCTATGCAGCACAATCAAAGTCAGTTTTTATCCTTATCTCAGTCGTTTGCTCCATTGAGCATCAAATGCCTGAGGGGAGCATGGTTGCTGAGAAATGTGAGGGCTAAAGGGGGCATGGGGGTGGTGTCAGGGTTAGCAGGAACTAGCCCTGGTGACTGTCAGGCACAGGCCTGTCCCTGTGCCTCAGTAAGGCAAGAACATATGGTAAGTCCAAGACCTTTAGAGTGAGAACACAGTTGTCTCAATCCCAGGTCCCTAGACTCTGTAACATTCAAGATACGTCAGAAGCAGCATTAACTTCAGAGGTCCTTGGCAACAATCTTGCCTTGAATGGGCTTATTGTTCATGCTTCTTTTTCCTGCTCTCCTTTTTACCTGTAGAAGCTTCTGTCTAAGAGTCTGACTAATAAAACTCCAACTGAAACATTTGGGAAGTAAAATTTTGGCTTTTCATATGTGTCCATGACAGTGCTTTGCAAATGGTGCTGCAAGAGTGTTGAGTACTGGCTAATGATGTGAGCTCTAAGATGCCAAAACATGTTCACTCCCTGGGACAGGGTAAAATGCTTCTTTGTAGGCAGTGGCTGGAAGGCTCAACATCTCAGTAGAAGAAAGCTGTGTATACTGTTTAGGTGCAGTGTTAGCCTTCAAGAGGATACTTCCCCAGGTGGAGGGACTTTCTAATGTTCAGCTGCATCCCTTACAGTACATAAATAGTCCCTCTGCATTAGCCAGGATTATGTTGTCTCTTGATCTTATCAGGTTTTGCCCTGCAAACTACAAAAGAATGTAGGCAGAATGTATTCACGGAGCCAGGTATCTGTGTTGGAAGCAAGTGTTTCACCTGCAAAAATCTCTCTGAAGTGGCTATCTACAGAATTTATCATCAGTTTTCAGGAGAGGTACAGCTTCATTACATCACTGGGAGCTGGAATTTTGCTGGAAATATGTTGTTTTCTTCATTAAAAGAATGGAAATGGAAGTCAGAGGATGATCTCATTTTCTTTTCTAACTGGCTACTTTACCTCTTGAAAGAGTTTTATATATTTAAATGGCCAAGGATGTAAATTGCACTTCCAAACCATTAAAGCCAATAGCACACATAATAATATGCTGCGAAAAGAAGATAGCTTCGGCCAGTAACTCTTAAGCCTAAATGAGTTGCTCCTAAGAGGAGCACAGCTGCTTAAAGTACATATATTTAAAATTAAATTTCTTTATTACAAGTTACTTAGAGTATTTGGGACTTATATGTTCTCTAGCTTAAATCTTCTTTTTTTTTTTTCTTAATTGCACAAAGCTGTGGAAAATAATCGGAAGCTCAGCATTACAAATTGAAAATCAGGAATTATACAAATGTAGGTGGGATTTTTTTGGTTGTTTTGTTTTCTTTTTTTTTCCAGGTTCTCAAGCTTCATAGGTGTATTAACCCCCATTAGTCATTCTGTGGCAGGCAGAGATTTGAAAACAGAATTCCATTATGGTATTTATGGTCAAAATCTGATAGGATCGAATAATAGGTTTCCCAATAGAAACGCCTATGTGCCATGTAGTAAACTTGATAATTGTAAGAATACATTTAATGCAGTAGAACTGAATACCCAACCAGGAGATTAACATTTCTGTTATATAATTACAAGTTCAAGGAGTTCAGCTTCTTATCATACCACAGTAAGTATAGAAAGTAGAAGTGATCCTCTTTAATTTGTAATTATTTAACTGAAATAGAATGTCTCCCAGTCTTATTCTTACTCTTCTACGCTGAAGACATTGGTATGCAGAAACCATGCACCAAGGAATAGTACACTATCAGAGTAGGACATGTTTGAGTATTCTTTAAAACCAACTAAGAGAAGTTAATCTCATTGAACTTCTTTTTATTCAACAAAAGAGTTAGATGTTTCCAAGTCTAATGTGACTATAATGTTCATTAAATGGACTTCTTTACACCTTTAAATGGATTAACTGTACATGTTCACAGTCTAATTATTATACATGTCGCTCACAAATCACAGATCTAATTCAAAGCTCTGTAAAAGCTCTGCTTGTGAGCATTGGGGAAGGAGATACAGTGAGAACTGAGTGTGATTTTTATCTGGGTCATATGAAAGAATAAGTGTAGTCCTCATTAAAGTACAGTAATGCATGTACCTTCACCTGTTGAGTTTTCCTTTCAGCTTTGGTGTTATGATAGCATTCTTCGAAAAGTTAAGCCACAGACTCCTTTGGCATCTCCACTCCCTTGCTTATCTCTAACCCAAAATGATCCCTGATTATGATACCCTCCCAAACTAGTAATAATTTCCAAACAATAGTTGTCAGTCAGATAAAGGATGATATACAATTTTTAAGTAAAGTTTGGGTAGCTGGGAATAACAGTAGTTTAGTTTGTTGTCTCAAGTTAGGTTTCCTTATCAGAAGATACTGAGAGTGGTTCTAGTGGTCAGATTTAAAAGGCAGCTAGGTGCTTGACTCCTCTGTACAATCAATGTCTAAACTCTTAAAAAAAAAAAAAAAAAGGTTCCTGCTCTATGTTTTTGCCATGTGTGAATGGTTGTCAGCCTGTAGCAGTCAATGAAACTATGCCAGGTTATAAGGGCTTGGAGATCAGGAGGGCAGGTAAGCTCTAAAACAAGCTTCATTCTTCCATTGGGCAGCTAGAGCTGACTGAAGGGCTTGAGCATGTAGTGTGACAACATGGTCCTCAGTGAAGACACTACATCTGTAATGTGAATCAAAGAAGTCAGACCTTTGCCCTAAATTTCTCATGCTTTCATGTGTAGAAGAAAAAGGACCTCAAGATAACACTGAAGATATTTGTGGGATGACCTTAAGGCTTTTACTGCGAGGGGCTACGATAACAAAAGCTACAAATATTATGCGAGTGTGCTATGTATGAGATATATTTCCACTGAAACCTGACAGGGCAAAAATATCCTCATCGCTTACAGGGATGCGTACCAGCAGATTGTGTTTAGAATGTAATGCCAAAAATTCTTCCCTTTTGTCTTAGTTATAAAACCTTAAATATCCCTACCACATTTCTCCTCTAGAAGGTTATAGATTTCTTCAGTAGATGACAGTTTAGCTAATTACAGTTCTCAACTTGAAAGCCATCATGGTATTGCCAGTTCCCTTCATCCAGCAGTGGCCCAAGCACCCCAGCTCTCCAACCAGACATGGTGTGTCTGCAAAAAAAAAATACAACATAGGGTTTTTGTGAGGAAGGATATTACAGCACAAAAAGTACAGGCACGCTCTGGTATGGCAGCGTGGAAAGTGATGAACCTCTGTACGTGTGTGAGTCTGACTTTCCTTGGATGACACAGATCTCACTGAATCTTCTAGAAGCTGCTGTGAAACAATTTACAGAGTCATTAATGCAGCCTCAGCAGCAGAACTGTGCATTTCCAATGTATACTGATCACAGCTACAAACAAGGGTATTTAGGTACTGGGACTTAAACAAGCAATGGCTTTGAAACGGGGGGTTTTGGACATAGGGGAAGTTGTTTATCCTTTGTGCACATACCTAGGATAACTACAGCCAACTGACTGAGATGGATCATTATAGTTCAATCTGAAGCTAATGACTGGAAATAAGGCTTTTGGATTCTTGCCTCGCCAGACCACCTGCTTCTATTCCATTTCTCCTGTACAAGATCATTTTAGATCATAAAATAAATAGCTACCTTCATGTCTCTCTGTGCCATGGGCTCCTCTGCTCCCAGATATTTGAATGTTTTCTGTGGTGATTTTAAATAAATGTTTGCTCTGCTTTCCACATGTGCCTCTGTGTCCTGAGTGCCAGTGGCAGGTATGTTAGGTGATATGAAAACCAGGTGTTCCCCCACAATTATTTACTTATTCGCAGACATGATGGCTGCAACATCCGCTGCAGCAATTTGACAGTGATTTACCTGCTGCTGCCAGCTGCTCTCTTCTTGTGGGGGCTGAGCTGCTCAGATTCCTTGGGGCCAGCACTAGAGTATCCTGATTTGATACCAGACCCTTTGGAGGCCCTGCACTGTGCTTTCAGTGAGAACCAGCCAGCCGTAGGCTTCTTTCAGCAAACACCGTGTCTAAATCTATTGCAATGACTTAGCTGGTGAGGTCTCCAAGAGGTTTGCCTGCCTGAGGTCTGAAGATGCAACTTCAAAAGCTTTCACGCTTCTGTAGACTTACACTGTAAAGGTTCATCTCAGCATGAGACACTTGTCTCACCAAGGTAGAGCAACATGGTAGTGTGGAGCAGTTTGCTCTGGTAAAAAGGTGTAAATTTGTGCAGCTGCATGGCCTCTTTGAAAGGTTTTAGTTTTTTAATGGCATCAGGATACCAAAAAAAAAAAAAAAATCACAAAAGCTGTGTGAGCTGGAACTTGGTGAAGGGTGGAAAGTATTTTTAATTTCACTACTGTACATCTGAGCAAATGGCTGGTTACAATTCCAACCCTTGACACCTTAACTGAGGGAAATCCATTTCTTGCTCACTCTGCTCCCACAGATGCATGGTGCGTGGCTGGGGACTGGTGTAATTGCAGTGGATTGGATTTGAAATGCCTGGGGTTTTGGCATAAGACACAGAAAGCAGGGAAGCAAGCAGCACAAGGAATTAATATTTTAGCACTCCCTTTTCACTCTGCCACATTTTTTCACTGTACCCACTTTGGAGTAAGTGAATTTAATTCATATGTATTCAGATTTTGTTCAGGATTTCCTTTTGAAAAACCACCAGCACATATACAGTCAGGGTGAACCAATGTAGGTAAAAATGACCTATCTTCCTCAGTCTGCAGCCTGATTTTCTTACTTTTTTTTTTTTTCTCCATATGATACACTTTTACTTACACAGCTAAGTCAGCAAACAACTTCTCAAGTGAATAAGTTTTCTCTCCATGAATAAGTATGGCAGTCCCAAGCAGTCCAGGAAGGCTGAACCTCACCTGAGAGTGGAAGACTTCCAGAGACGAAGCTGCAGGAGCAAAAAAGGCAGATAGAGGTTCCCAACATATATGATTAAAAATATAACCTAAGTCTAGAGTGTTGGACTTTTTTTCCTATTGACATGGGGATTTCCATGAGAAACGGGCACGATCATGGGTTTTTTGTTTGTTTGACCAAGAGTACAGGAAGATTGTTCACCTTTAGCCAAGAATGTTCAATTGTGGGTTTGTGCATGTGGCAAAATCTGGAAATATTTGAAGCAACTCCGTTCAGATACAACCAAAATCCCTTTTGAAGTGAATTCTCAGTGATGCTGGTTCTGGAGCTTATTGCTATAAAATAACTTCCTCATCTCTCCAAAGACCTCCAACCTGCTTAGAGCTGTCCAATGTCCAGATTTCTTTCTGCAGGGAAGATACACTTAGATCAGCTGGTGGAAGATACTCAGAGATGTTTCTTTTACTGTTCACATTTCCTGGTCTTTTAATGAGTTAAATTAGGCTCAGTTTAAGATTAAATGTTGACTAAGTAACCTGCTTATCACTATAAAGCAGTCCCCATTCTGGAACAACATATGGGAAAAGGCTGTTTTCTCCTCTGTACAAATCACACCTTTAAAATTTGCATCCCAGGTCACTTCTGCTCCACATGAGCCTGGCTCTGCCTCTGGCCCTGTTAACCCAGCATGTGTCTGTGTGATCAAAATTCAAATACAGTTGCACAAACTGTTAAATAACTTGAATCCTACACGTGTAACTGATTTCAACAGAGATGTCAATTCAATTAATATTGCATTAGGCTACCCACAAGACTATGCTAGTACAGAGCTGATGCTCCAAGTCAAGTCTGGGCTTGTTGTCTGCTACCTGACAAAGCTGGAAAAAAAAGATGCATACTAAATGTAAGGTGACTCCATTAACTCTTTCTTTACCTGAAGGCATGTTCAAATAGTTTGAATGCTGCAAGGCCTGCTAGAAATTGCACTATTTCATTCTGACTCATCATCCAATGCTTTACAACTGTTTGAGGAGCAGTTAGAGACACCCTAAATCACTGGTTATTTCAGCAAATTTTATCTTAGCTTGTGCTGAATTTTCATATTTTTCACCTGAAGTTTCCTACCATAGTAAAAGCGAGGGGAGACCAGGCAGTGTCAAGGACAATTAGAGGGAGAAGAGCACTTCTTCCTCTGTGGCAGTAAAAATTTGGCATTCCTGAGCCACCTGCTTCTGGTGGGGTTTCACTCCAGCAAGTTGCTTCATCCATTGTACTGATTATATGGGAACAACCTAATGGAAACAACTAAATGCAGAACTCTTTCTTCTGCTGTCTGACAAGCAAAAGAACAACCTGTTCTCCCTTGGTAAACAATGGGCTGTGGATCTCAAAGTTTTGTCTCTTGCTGACAAGCCCTGGGTTCTCTCAGTTTCTCTTACAGCTGCTAATGTCAAGATACTTGACTTATGTGACATCAGTTCTTGTGTTGTCCTGCATGCTAAGGAAAAAAGCTGGAAAGGGGTGTGTGCCTTCTGGTCTAGAAGGCAGGCAGCAAACAAGGAAGTCTTGATCATTGTTTTCTTTGATTTGAAATCATTGCCCACTGTCCTAATTTCTTGGGAGAAGCTTTCTTTAAGTGTTTGAAAGACGCTGACTGTGTTAAATTGTGGGTGCTGTCTTTAACACAGCTTCTAAGCATCCTTTGCCAGGACACCAAGAAACGGCACCAGGTCTCTGGCTACTGGCTAACCATAATGGCACCTGAGCTGGAAGCTGAATGCTAAGAAATAAAATAAAGGTCTTGTCAGTGTACCACATGACTGTACAGCTGCTGATAGCACTTTGATTTTCAAAAGTGAGAGACATATTTGACTTCTTTTCCTTATTCTGTGCAACACATGTCAATTTTGGAAAAGGTGGCACTATTGGTAGGGTATGGCAGCTTTTAGAGGCTCCAGAGATGATGGCCCATTTAGTAGATGCTGAATATGGAAACTCTGCCTTGAAGGTGCTGATCTAATTGAAAAAAAGTAAAGTTTTAACTCCCTTCTGGTAACTGAGGCACAAAGACATGAAATAATATGGCCAAGATCTGCAGCCGAACTGGTATTCATCAAGTCTGCCACTTTAACCAAAACAACATCTTTCTTTCTGTGGACTAACACTGTGGATTTAAGAGTCTTGTATGAGCTGGATAACCCACATGGACATCTATTGTTCATGTTCAGAGTAAACACACAGTGATATGGTATAAAGGGATGCACAAAAGCACTCCTTGATGAAAAAGAAAAGCCTGAAGCCTTTGCTAAATGGCAGGTCTGAATGGTGCACAGAAAATTATGGAGCTCATCCATTTTCATCCAGGAAATTGGTCTTGCTGGGGGCTCATCGTTTGATTTATGGTGCCCCTAACTGAGTCAGGATTCCTAACTGTTATTGAATCAGACTCCCAAGGTGGACAGGAGGTGGGGGAGAGTAAGGGGTACAGGAGAATGGTGATGGAAACACCTGAGGTGACCTTTGGCTAGCCTGAAGTGATGCAGCCAGAGAGAATCCCCTCTCTGGGCAGACAGCAAGCGCAGTGTGTGGACAGGGGAATGATTGGCCCAAGAAAAGATACAGCACTGGAAGGACTGATAAAGAAAGTTGATGTCTCTCAAGTTTTCGTCCATTAAGGTAATCCTATACTCTGCAACTGAAGCTATGGGTCAATGAAAACAAATTAGAGTTCATTCCCCAAACAGAAAGATTAAGACACAGGAAGCTGCCAAATGCTGTAGGCACTGGCCTTGACTTCACAACCTAGCCAATTTGTGCTGCCTGTGGGGCTGTACAGCTGTCAGTGAGGAAACAAATCTTCTCGTAAAGAAACTCCTCTCTTGTATGATATTCCTTTCTTTTTTTCTTTTTTTTTTCCTCTCTTTTTCTTGTCTACAGAAAAGCCAAAATGTAGTTTGCATATCCAAACTGCAAAGGAAATGTTTGTGTTCTTTACTGAAATTGTTTCAGTTAGGAACAATTACAAACAAATGAATCCGTGGATGCCAAAGAAAATCCAGGGCAAAACCAACCGAAATGGGGAGGTTAGAAAAATATTGTGTGTTACTGAAGGTAGAAGGTAAAACCAAATAAGCTCACTACAGACTAGACCACCTAAAAAAGCAGCCTCTCTTTATTGATGATTGACACTAGTGGGCTGATAGATGCAGGGTTTTCCAAGGGTAGATCTAATTTGTAAGCAGTCAACATCTTAACAAGCTATAAACAGCTGTCTGGACTTCTAGCATATTTGCTGATGCTTGAAGGGCTGAAATCACAATATTTTCCTAAGATCTCCTTCATTAATTTGTGGCCTGGTATTCATTAGGACAATAAGCCTTGGGGGGCTGCTTATAGCTTAGTTCCCACCTCCCCATCATGTTTCAAGCCCAAGTGCTGCTGGTTTTGAGGACAGGTGCACAATTTTGAAAAGTTGGGAGATGGGTATGAGGACCTAAAAGGAAAACAGAAGAAAGGGCACCCAAAGATACAGGGTTGCTTCCTTCCACTGCAAACCACAGGTCATTCATCACTTGTGCTTCTAGTAGCTCTTGTCATTGGGGAGATTCCACAGTAAAGCTTCTGCCCCATCCATGTAGGAAGTCAAGGACATGACAAGGCTTGCCCTAGCCTAGAGGAAATTTATGGAATGACCAGACTGGTCCAAATAAGCAAGAGCTATAGCTACAACTAGTGCAGGAAATGCAGACTGGTCCTCACTCTGGAAGAATAGTTAAGATAATGGAGTAGACAGCAGTAAGCATTAGTGACGCTGATCAGCACAAGCCTATTTTAGGCATGACTTTGAGAGTGCCAGCACATATTTTGAAGTTGCAGATAGTAAAAGACTGGTTGCAAAGAGCTGTGAGAGATGTTTAGCAGGCTTTAAACCTCCCCTCAAAGGCTGATTTAGTAAATTATAGAGGAAGAGGAGGCAATTCTGTGTGTGCAGGTTGAGAGAAATTAAAAATAAAAGACTGAAGAGAATAATGCGGTGCAGGGTGGGGACAGTGTTTTTCCAGTGTGCCTTAGGTAAACAGAAGTTTTCTCAATTAGATTTCTTCTTTTCAATCCATTAGGGTTAATGCAGTTTTAATTAGCACTTGATTTGCAGGCTGTGAGGTATGGTTTCATGTGCCTTTTAGAGACTCCAAGCCAAAGTACTGCAAGGAATTGAACACAACTGAGCAAATTAAAGTTTTCCATAACCATTTTTGTTTGTAGATGATTTTCCCACCAGCTTTCCTCTGTATACAGATGACCCTAAAATAAAGATCTTGGTTTGTCTGTGGAAGAGACAGTCAATACAAAACACTTCATAAAATCTTGGGTTTCTCTCTGCTATCATACATCAGCCCTGTCTTCAGCTCCTGTTATCAGGTACACTGCTTGGTAAGGAAACAAGTGTGGCCAGCAGATAGAGAGAGGTGATTCTGCTACTTTGCTCTGGTGAGACCTCACCTGGAGTACTGCCTCCAGGTCTGGAGCCTCAATACAGGAAGGACATGGTCCTGATGGAGTGGGTCCAGAGGAGGGCCATGAGATTGATCAAGGGGTTGGAGCACCTCTGCTACAAAGACAAGATGAGGGAGCTGGGCTCTGGGGAGACCTAACAGCAGCCTGCCAGTACCTGAAGGGGGCTACAAGAAGGATGGAGAGAGAGACTGCTTGCAAAGGCCTGCAGTGACAGGACAAAGGGCAATGGCTTCAAACTAGAGAAGGGCAGATTTAAATTGGTTGTTAGGAATCAGTTCTTTACCATGAGGGTAGTGGAACACTGGAACAGGTTGCCCAGGGAGGTGGTTGGGGCCCCGTGCCTGGAGATATTCAAGGTGAAGCTCGACAGGGCTCTGGGCAACCTGATCTAGTTGAGGATGTCCTTGCTGACTTCAGAGGAGGCTGGACTACATGATATTTGGAGGTCCCTTCCAACCCAGACCATTCTATGATTCTGTGATGCTATGATACTGCTAATGCCACCTATCTTGCCCTGTTGGCATTGAAGGTAGCCAGGTCTGCAGAGGTGACCTGACGCTTGTGTTAAATACTTCCTTTCTCTTACTATGCCATAATTATCTGCTTTGAAACTGAGTGCTGGGTTACAGCCCGAGAGTGCCTTCTGAATGCAAAACACAAGGAATACAGTGCTTGCAATGAGTAAGTTTGAAGTGATCTACACAGGTAGTCTTTATATTGCACCTGCCATTGTGGTATCTGAGCCCCTGCAAAGCTCTGTGATCAGGTTGGTGCTTTGAGTTCACATAAACAGTCTGACTCCTGAATTCCTTTTGTACTGCCGAAAAGTGTTTAAATAACAATATACGTGGGGAGCATTAAAAAAAAAAAGCCAAAACAAAACCAGCTAAGGAGTAAGGACACTCTCCCGAGTGGTTTTATCTCATGTCTTTTGAATACAAGCAGTTTTAGTTCAAAATTATCATCATTAAAAGAAATACAAAAACAAAATCAGGAATTCTGGCCCAAACCCAGAAAACCAGTGGTCCCAGGGCAAAAAGCTATTTGAATGTTGAATTTTGAAGTGTCAGCGTTGTCTGAAGTCCACCAATCACTATCACTACATGGGATTTGTAGGTGTCTAAGATCTTTGAAGCCTCAGCACATGCCACAGGGTCTCTTTTGCTAACCTATAATTGTAACCCCTATTCACCTCTCCAGATTATGTAAGTCTTTTGTCAGAGGAAAACTCTCCCTCCAATATGTTCTTGTCATGGGAGCACTTAATTCAGGTAGATGACCAAGTGCTTCACTCTGGCCAGATGGCCACTCAGCTTTAATGTTGATTAGACTTTATTACGGATTATTGATGTACTGCTGTGACTAGCTCTGCACAGCAGTACCTCATTAATGTCAGTGGAGCTCTGCTCAGGCCCAAAGGTCTATCCACAGGGGTACATCTAGGGGCAAGATCAGGGCCTGTATTTGTAAATAGCAGAATAGGATGAATGAAGATAAACATGATGGGGAATAGCTTCAGGCAAGTGGTTTAGCTGAATACTTGGCTGGATATGTCTTAGTTTAACAGTTGGTTTAGAAGAGTCCTAGTGGGTTGAAAAATACATTGAGGTAGTCTGAAAATGCTTCATATTTGTGTTCCCAGCAGGTATGTGAGTCTTGAGGTCCATGTGAGTATAATGAGGTCCATGGGTGAGTACAGCCCAAGCCAGCCCTCTCAGTGGGTCTATCACAGCTGAGAGTTGCCATTAATCATCAGGCAGGAGAGGCTCACAAGCACCCAGCCCAGGTTTTTCTACCTGTCCTTTTCCACAGGACTTTTGCATGCATCTTGACTTTGGGTCTGGGCTCTAGGAAAGTTGATCCACATGCTGAGTAAGCCAGAATTTGGGAGCCTCCTTGTCAAGTTACTGCTGAAGGAAACCTTAGCTGCAATTGCAGTGTGGTGAACCAGCCAGCGCTGTTTCTCATGGCACTCCCTCCTTCCCCAATGTAAAAAGATTTGTAGTGCAAACAAAAAGAAGATTGTTGGCTGAATAAATCTTCAGGCTTTCAGCATGAAACGCTGGCATGAGACACCGAACGTCCTACAGCCACCCTCAGGAGGAGTTCTGCCTCCCTGTACGCGGGAGACACTGCTCTGAGCCTTCATTTCTCCTTCCTCCGAGCTGTGACTATAAAGGGGCGGCTCTGGGGAGTTACTTCGGATGTTCGCGGGCAGGAGCGCGGGGCCGGAGCCGGGGCCGGGGCCGCGCAGGCTGCGCGCTGCCGCACACTTGCACTCTGCCTCACCACCACTAGATGGTGTTTGACAACCACTTCTGCTCACCGCCCTTCAAAAGCCTTTTCCTGGCGCAAAAAAACCAACCCCGGTGATTTCTCCCCGCTTCTAATAATTTTCTGTTCTCTTTTCAATAATTTTCTGTTCTATTTTCACAGCGATAGCATGCAGGTGAGCGAAGCTGCTGTTGTACCCACCAGCTAAAACAAAGGAAAGGATTTGGGAGAGTGGATGCTACAATTACTGACCTTGTAGAATCGTTTTAGTTGGAATAGACCTCTAAGGTCATTGAGTCCAGTTGTAAAGCTGGCAGCACTCGCTCCCAGAAAAATACCAAAAAGCTTTCCTCTCAGCACTGCTGACACCATGCTACATTTCCCCACCAAGATATTCTTGCAGCGTTCTTTCCTTTCCAAGATGGAAATCCCAGGCATACCACCTCTTGCTGATGTCAGGCTTTGAATATTCAGTGCTTTGATTGAAGGCATTGCTGTGATAGCTCAGCGCTGAGGCGCACACGCAGGAGAACGCAGGGTCCTGCTCCACCGAGAGGAGGTCAGTGTTGGTTTAGTGATGAGCCCCAATGAGACAATTCTGTGATGAGCTCAAATGAGACAACTCTGCGATGAGCCCAAATGAACCAACTCTGTGATGAGCCCAAATGAGCCAGCCCTGCCACTGTGAGCAAAAGAAGAAACAATTCACGTCAGGCCCCCTCTGGGAATACACAGAGATGTTGCAAACTACAGCTTTTAGGATCTAGCTCTCCATACTTAGCACTTCAGCTTCAAATAAGGTTTTTTTTTCGTTTTTTTTTTTTTTTTTTTTTTTTGTGGTTGTTGTCACTATAAAAGATGGACAGGACTCTGCCTCGAGCAGTCAGACTCTGATCTTCCCCACTTTAATTGGGTGGTTAGTTGTATCTTTTCTCTCCAAAATTATTTGCAAGAAATTGCGATTTAATCCATTCTGCACTTAAGAAACTTAATCAATCATTAGAAATAACTGCCAATGATAGGCAAGTATGGTAATTCATGTTAGTTTTGCAGACAAAGCACTGATATAAACAAAACATAATTAAACATGCCCTCTTTATACACTTCACAAAAAAGCCACAGTCCTTGGGTATTATAAATCTAAACTTCCTTCTCTGATCTCAGGGCATAAAATGTGTTCTGTGAATTGTCTTACTTCTTGTAGAAAAACACTGATAATATTTGCCTCGCAGGCAGCGTAAAACACCAAATGTGAAATAAAAATAAGTTATTAATCAGACTAACGGGCAACTTAAATGGAAAGCTGTCTTCTATGTCACATTAAAAATGATAATGAGCAACATTTCACAAGGCAATGTTATTAAAAAAAAGGGGGGGGGAAGGGGAGAGGGTGGTGGGGGGAAGCATGTTGCACGCAGACTTCTCAATCCATATCTGTGCTGTAGTCTCCAGGAAGCAAACAAGAAGGACAAGTTTTGGAGCTGGTTACCATGGGTATGTTGCCTGAGGAATACCTGCATTTCAACATGGCCATACCTAAAACAGGTGTTGCTTTTTTATCTGCAGCTAACCCAGCCTGAGGCAGCAGTGATCTTATTTTTCCAAATTTGCATCTTAGTAGAAACAAAGTTTTAGCTCAATTAAATACCTGTCACGGAGAGGAGGAAAGAGTAGGAATATGTTGTGACGCATAAGAATATGTTGTGGTTTTGAAAAATTGTCTGCTAGGAGCTATTTTTTAATGATCTGTGACAAAAACAATGCAAAAGGAAAAACTCTACCCTGAGGGCCAGTGTGTTGCTCTTTGCTTCTCACCTGGAAACTAAGAATGAAGTCCATTGTATAAAAATATAACCTGTTCCCTTGATCATCTCATGGGTACCTGCAGGTTGGTTTGCTGTTTTCTGAAGCATATGGGCCAAATTCTTCATCCTTTTCCAGTGAAATCTGAGTTAAGGTTGGCTTATGGGCAATATTCTTATTCTAGGAAGGTTGTTGAAGGCTTGTGCCTTTCTTGCCCAGTAAAAATAGGTTGACTCAGAGTGACCGTCTGTGTCTATGCATGTTGCAGGAGCAAACCCATCTCTGAAGGCTGCTTTTGCCATGTTGTTTGCTCACAGCAACATCCCTGGGGCTGCCTTTGGTGACAGCAGTCAGTATTTCCAGGGGTGGATAATTCACTCTTCAGCGTAGTGTGTAGGACAGACTAGCCTTGGCAATCTCCACCTATCTCTTTTTCTGGCTCACCAGCCCTTGTTATGACATCAGAGAGACTATGCTGGGCAGACAAAACTGCCAGCCTCCTCCTTCCAAAGACCCCAGCATGACCCATGCAGGAGCAGAAAGGATTTGTAGGGCACACTGACCTGGAAAAAGGGTTCAAAGACCACAGGAATATCATTGTTGACTCTCAGGTTACCTATGCTTGGGGCTGCTCTATGGACAGGGGAGCTGCTGTACAGTGTAGACCTGGCAATCTATTTTTGGAAGTATTTTTAGCCTCTTGAGGCTTTTGTCATGAATTTAAGGAGCAGTCACTGTAAGGCTGCACCAGTACCACATACACGTCTTCCTGACAGTGGTAATACTTCATGCCTGCGTGGCCTCTATATTTCTACTGACTGGCTTACTGTCTGTGTGCCCCCCTTAGTCTGATTTCAGGGCTGTGACTGGAGGGATATAAGAGGCCTCTCTTTATGAAAAATCCTAGCAAATATGTTTGTAGGTATATTCAGACTCACCCACTGCTGGAGGTACTTCTGCTTCCCATAGATTAATGAGATAGCCAGGCTCATTTTTTCTGCCATGTGTAGTTTTGCAAGGAATATTGCAAGACAAGTGTTGCTCACTGGTGTGTAGTTCCTAGTATGAGAGAACCCAGCTGTTGGGAAAGCATTACAGAAATAATAATTACTTGGTTGCCAAAACAATACTTAGCAATACTGTATTTTTCTCTAGCCAGGCAAAAATTCTCTCTTCCTAACTGACCCTGGAGATCTCCGTAAAGCCCTAAAGCTGACACTCTCTGGTGTGTTCTCCAAATCTCTCTGTGTGACAGCTCAACTATTCAGGTACATTTTCAGTTCTAACTGCATATGTGTCTAAAGCCAGTGAAGATGGACAGGGCTTAGTGCTTCAGACTGAATGCTAGATCTTCTCTGCCAAAGGGCAGCTCTCTGCCATGCCTCACCCTCCCCATTTAGCTTTCTGTTTAGTTTTTATTTATTTACTCTCATCCCATTTCACTGTTTATTCTTACCTCATTTCTTTCCAAGCTCATCTGATCATGTATAACACTTTATGTGTATAGCCCCAGCAGAGGGAATGAAGAGCATCTCCATCAGAGGAATTCTGAGGGCACGTCTGCTGCATACCATTGCATAGCAGAGATGCAGTGCTGAAAACTCAAGCTCAGTACCAGGAAGCAGGCTATTACAATATATCAGGCTGTGGAAAAAATGCAGATCCCATATGTGAAAATCAAGTGTATTTTTGTGCTACTGGGCAAATCATAGAATCAACAAGGTTGGAAAAGACCTCAGAGATCATCAAGTCCAACCTACCACCCAGCACCTCATGACTAACTAAACCATGGCTTCAAGTGTCACGTCCAAACCTTTTGTGACCACAAATGTGTCAGGAGGATGCTTCTGCAAGGACAGACTGACAGAGTTGGGGCTGTTCAGTCTGGAGAAGAGAAGGCTCCAAGGAGACTTTATTGTGGCCTTCCAGTATCTGAAGGGGGCCTACAAGAAACCTGGGGAGGGATTTTTTAGGGTGTCAGGGAGTGATAGGACTGGGGGGAATGGAATGAAAGTGAATGTTAAGAAGAAATTCTTCCCCATTGAGGGTGGTGAGACACTGGAACAGTTTGCCCAGGGGGGTGGTGGAAGCCTCATCCCTGGAAGGTTTTAAGGCCAGGCTGGATGTGGCTCTGAGCAACCTGATCTAGTGTGAAGTGTCCCTGCCCATGGCAGGGGGCTTGAAACTAGATGATCCTTGAGGTCCCTTCCAATCCTACCAATTCTATGATTCTATGATGTACACGGGTTCTGAAATATCTCTCACTGCTGCTGCATTACCTCTGCAGCCCCCTGTTATCTTTGTATTGCCATATGGTTATTTGAAGTTTCTTGGACAACAGTGAATACACCCAGCCCAAAGCTTGGTCCATGCATAGTGAAGAACATCATCCTTAGCTTAGGGAAGTTTATGAGCATATGTGACTAGCTGTGGTAGAGACATGGAAAAGGTACTCTGTGTCCTGGGAGGAGCAGGCCTGCAGAGTGATGCATGTGCTGGTATCCTGGGTGAGCTGGACTTGAATATTAGCTGGGAACAGATCTGTATGTGTGCAGTGACCCTAGATCTTCCAGGTACCTGCAGCTTAGTCACAACTGCTACTCTGCCCATGCTGCCCTGAGGTCCAGAAATGTGAGGAAATCTCACTTCTCCTAAGGGTGAGTGGGATGGGGGGAATAAATCTTACTGAAAACAGAAAGGAAAAATAAGGGGGGAACAGTTTATACTTTAGTTCTGTGATGGAGCTCAGTGGGCTGATGTGTTGTCTCTGCCTCACAGCTATGATAATGAGTGCAGACGGGTATCCCTTTTCACACAGGACAATCAGTTTGTTTAGCAGCTTCAAGACATGTAACAGCAGAACTGTGCTCACCAGATTCCTGCCCTTCTAGGAATGGGGAAACAGTGAGGAGATGGCAGTATTGCTCCAGCCCTGGCAGTGGAAGAACCTGACCTACATGACCTGTGACAGCTCTTGGTCCATGAGCAGTGCTGTATGCGACTCTCACGCACAGCTGCATACATTTGTGACTTACAGAAGAGGAGGGGAATGGCTGGTCCTTAAAATCTCCAGACAAGCAGAACTTGGGCATGCAGCTATAAAGCAGAGACTGCAGGTTCTTTGGGTAGCGGTGTTTGGGACAGAAAATGTGGACTCTTAACACTTGTGAAATGACCTACATTACAGTGCCTGGGAGGGAGACTGGATCCGCCTCTGCCTCTGCTAATCATCTAAACAGCTTCTTGCCTCCACCAGGATGCTACAGTGGAGACTGTATATCACACAAGCCAGTGAAAAAGCTAGCAGAGGATAAAAGTAGCTGTTTGGGTGCTAGGTCTGTAAGTGAATGTTATGACAGGCATAAATTAAGGGTGAGTGTTGATTTACACAGTCCTTGAAGGGAATCACTCTGGACCCAGCCTGTAAGAGACATGCCACAAATCTACATGCTGTTCAGGGAGAAGGGGAAATCCCTTATTTTGTCTGCTTAAGTAGCCAGGTGGGACTAGGACTGACAAAAATGTGTCCACTGAAATGGTCCTTATAACCAGAATACAGATGAAGATTCTTTCTTTCTTCCTTCCTTTCTTTCTTTCTTTCTTTCTTTCTTTCTTTCTTTCTTTCTTTCTTTCTTTCTTTCTTTCTTTCTTTCTTTCTTTCTTTCTTTCTTTCTTTCTTTCTTTCTTTCTTTCTTTCTTTCTTTCTTTCTTTCTTTCTTTCTTTCTTTCTTTCTTTCTTTCTTTCTTTCTTTTCTTGCTTTCTTTCTTTCTTTCTTTCTTTCTTTCTTTCTTTCCTTCTTTCCTTCTTTCTTTCTTTCTTTCTTTCTTTCTTTCTTTCTTTCTTTCTTTCTTTCTTTCTTTCTTTCTCTTTCTTTCTTTCTTTCTTTCTTTCTTTCTTTCTTTCTTTCTTTCTTTCTTTCTTTCTTTCTTTCTTTCTTTCTTTCTTTCTGTCTTTCTTTCTTTCTGTCTTTCTCTCTTTCTTTCTCTGTCTTTCTCTCTTTCTTTCTTTCTTTCTTTCTTTTTCTTTCTTTCTTTCTTTCTTTCTTTCTTTCTTTCTTTCTTTCTTTCTTTCTTTCTTTCTTTCTTTCTTTCTTTCTTTCTTTCTTTCTTTCTTTCTTTCTTTCTTTTTCTTTCTCTCTATCTTTCTCTCTTTCTTTCTTCCTTTCTTTCTCTCTTCCTTTTTCTTTCTTTCTTTCTTTCTTTCTTTCTCTCCTTCTTTCTTTCTCATTATGCATACTTCAATGATAAAACAGGGTTGCCTAATTCCTCTCCCCCTCTTAAAATCTGTTTTTAGTTTTGAAGATTTGAAACTTTTACATACATACACACACACACACACACATGTGTGGCACAGAACGTTGTGAACTAAAAATATTTTGAGGGATTAGGTGCTGAAAGTGTTCAGTTTGCTTTTGTGGTAGTCCCTCCCCAAACAGCAATTGTCTTGAGGGGAATGTCCCCCTCTATCTTTTTCATGAGTTTTCTTGAAGAACAACTTGTGTTTTCCAGGCAAAAGTAGGAGAAGCTGGTTCTGATGCTGGCTTCTACCTAGAGAAACTCTGAAATCAGCTGAGCCCTTCAGTATAAAGAAGAAACTGAAGGATGATATCATTAAAATACGTCAGTTTTAGTGAGTAGTGCTTTCACTTATATAAATTTGGCAACTGTGATAAAACAGAGGAGAAAGTGATAGATCCTGGTCCCATTAAGACTAAGTCAGCAGGAGACAGACAGACAGAACATTCATGTTTTGCTCAAAATAGGCAAGATGAGCAGCATGGTCTGCATCAAAGCAGAAGGCTAGGATAGAGGACTGTAAATTGAAAGGATTTTTAGTCCTGTGTGGCTGTGTCTTTCTCCTCACATAACAAACCTCCCTTATTACAGATTCAAAGCTCTCCTTGGACCATGTCATGTTGTGCTTTTACTTGTTGTTCCTGTTTTTCTCAGGGGTGATGCTGCAGTACTGTCTAGGGGTGGTGTTTAATGCTTTTTAGTCCATGTCAAGAAAAGCAAATTGAAATTAGCCAAAGAGAAATGAGCAATGATGGTTTAACTTTAAAAGAAAAAGGGAAAAGAAGAATGTGAGTTAGAAATGAAATGTGCACTCCACAAGTGATGTACCTAATAAAAGGCTCAGGCCTGACCGATCCACAGCTACAGAAATGTGCTTCTTGAGGATGAAAGAACAGAAGAAATAGGAAGGACTTAAGTCTTCAATTAGTTTAGTGATTAAGATATTCAAGAAAGTCAAAAGAACTCTGTGGCAATAGAAGATTAATCATTTTGAATCAGTATTTAGAATTAATGTAGGTTTTGTTTGACTGCATCTCCTCCCAGACACTGAATATTTGGGCACCCCCTTCTTTACTGCTTGTGTGTGAAAATAGCTTGTCCCCTAAGAATAATCTGTTGTGTTTAATAAAAACCAAACCCAGATCATCTAAACCCAGGAAAAGCAGGAAATACGAACAATGTGCTTCCTATATTTGGGGCTGTATATGGAAAGCTGCATTTGTATGACAAAAAGCATGTATTTTTTTTTTATTCTATCAAACTTTTCACATCAAATACTGCTAATGCATTTCAGTTCCTTCTCCTTTTCTGTCTAACTACCACTAGCTCATTTACCACTTGCTGAAGTGGAGCTTTTATCTATGGTTTGTTTTTTTCATTACTAGAGTGTTGGTGTGGAGTGGGAGCAATCACAGCTAGAGCTCCATCCTCTGCAGACCCTGGTACCCCAATCTTGGCTGCTCTTGTTGCAATGTGTCAGCTAGGTAGATTGATTTTATTCCTTCTGGGGTGTTAGCAAGCCTTTCACTGCCAGGCCAGGTATCTGGTTCTCAGCTAAGGACTTAGAGAACCATTTTCTTTCTCAGATTAAAGAATCCTGAAGGAAAAAGATTTCTACAGAAAAGTGATGGTTGTCTTGGGGGCTGCTGCACCTCAAGTGTGGTGTATGGATATTCAGTACTGTAAGGAGGTCTTGCTGGAGATGTGATGTTTGGTGTGTCAGGAGATGTAAGAATAAAGAATAGGGTTTATGAAAAAATTTTAAAGGAGAAAAAAAATAAAGAAATTAAATTTATTTCCAGAAATTGTTATTGATGTACCAGTCAGAGCCTAGTGAAACATGGTAGTCATTTTTGTGTCTCCTGCTATAAAAGACAGTGCAATGTGTAGATCAGTCTCTGAGTGTTGCCTTCACACATCAATATTCTGCACAGTTGTGCTGGCACACAGGAGTCAGTTCCTGCGTGAATGATTCTTCAGCATTAGTGGGAAAATCTATTCTTACATCCTGTTATGCTCTTGAAAAGCTTTGTCTTTCCTCAGACAGCTCAGGTGTCCCGGGTAGTCGTGACTTCCAGAAGATCTCATCAGCTTGAGTGCTTTCTGCACACCCTGCCACTGTGAAGGGAGCTGCCCTTCTCCCTGCTGATACTGGAGCTTCCCCCAGTGAAACACAACAGCATCTATAGCAGCCACAGTATTTAATCCCATGGGAAATAGGTAGAGGTAAAAAATGAAATTAAATAAATAAGGTGTAATCCTTCAGGATTACCATGAGGGTAGTGGAACTCCGGAACAGGTTGCCCAGGGAGATAGCTGAGGCCCCATCCCTGGAGCTATTCAAGATGAGACTCAACAAGTCTCTGGGCAACCTGATCTAGTTGAGGATGCCCCTGATTACTGCAGAGGAGGTTGGACTAGACCTTTGGAGGTCTCTTCCAACCCAAACCATTCTATGATTCTGATTCTATGATTCTAGGATAGAATTTTGCCAGAAATTATTATGTCCTATTGTTCTTGACCTTGTGAAAAGTGGAAGACTATCCCAGAGACCATAATTAGCTATAAATGTAGGGATGTATCCAACAGGAGTCTAGAGAGGTTAGTGAGGATTTATTGTTGCAATTTCATAGCCTTGTTTTAGATGGTTAGTGTATTTCTCAAGGCCTATTTACCTACAGCTGAAAAAAGAACAAGACATTTCAAAGTTTGAGTCTCAAACTTAGATTTCAAACTTGATGAAATTCAACCACAATGATGAAAGCAGCTGAAATTTGGAAATATTTTGAATTCTGACTTTTGGAAACACCAATCAGTTAAAAGCAAAGTAGGTTTATGATAGCAAAATAGTAGTAGGTTTAAATTTAGGAGTGTGAGTTTTCCCACAAGCTGTTTCTGAACAGTGGAAGAAGTTGCAGCAATCCCTCACAAGTAGTTTGGAGGATAAAAATCCGAGGTTCCTGTCTTATACAAGGCAGCAAAAAACATCCTGAGAAAAGCAAAGTTGCTGTCCAAGTCGCCGCAATTAAGGAAATCACCAGTGCTGGCTCTGTACTGGACAAATGCTCCTGCACTGGGCATGCTTGCTCAGGGTTTACTGGTGTAATCCCCATTTTCCCCTCTGGGAAACCAGGAGGATTTTTGAAAACACAGAAGAAATCTTTCAAGCAAAGCTACTTCACAACATATTGGAATAAAAACCCCTCTTATCGTACAAAAGGTAATATTGTTGTATTGTGCTTTGGAGAGTCAAATAGCTTAAGGATACAGTGCTGCTTTCTTCTTCCCTCACTGGTGTAATTCAATTGACATATATAATTTCTTCTGCTTTCCACCAGATTTGTTTGCACTGAGTCATTTGGATCTCTCCTCTGTCATTATGAGGCTCAGGAAAAGACCTTCCTTGTGTAGTTTTAGACAGGAGTTGTCTGCAGCTCTGTGCAGGTCAACTGGAGTGGACCTAAAGGTGATAGAACCCTTCCCTTGCACACAGCTCTGCTGGTATGCTGTGGTCTCCACCATTCAGTCCTTCCCTGGGCCTCTCCTGGGCAAGGCTGCAGCAGCTCCTACTTTTTCAGGACACATTGGATGTGAAGGGGCCAGCAGCTTAGAGCAAGTCCACAGCAGTGCATAACCACCACCTCCCTTGTCCTCCCAGACCAAGTCCTAGAGACAGGACTGGTGTCACAGCCAGCAGTTCTCACAGCTACATGCCATTAAACAATAAAGGGCTGCATGCTCTAGTGATGACTAATTACATTTTCTGATATCTTTCCATCAATTAACTGGAAATGTTTCTTTGTTAAAATAATTGTCTTTTGGTAAATAAACGCGTAAACACTACTTAAAGCATTTTGGGGTCTAATTACACTTATCTGAGTGTTAACAGATTCAAGATGTGATTTGTGTTTTAATTGTTGTAATTTATGGTAAAACACAGTGTTGAGTACTGATTTTCTGAGCAGGCAGATTTCTGCTGTAGGAATATGAGGAACTACAAACAATTCTCTCTAAAACTGAGCTGCTTGTTGAGCTAAGTTCTGTCCCAAGCCTGCATTCATACTGGGGTTTGTTTGCTTCTCAACCTGGTCACCCCAAACCCCCATTGAGCTAAACCACTCAGCTAAATGTTAAAAATACCCTGAAGGTACCAGGGCCTGGCTGTGGTGCTCAGTGGAGTTCAGCATCACAGCCCCAGGCTCCCCACACTGTGGTATGGGCACCAAGGGTGCAGTCCCAGACCAGCAGGGCTGGACCTGTGTGATGGTTTTAAGGCTATGCCTTTAATTTCTTTTCACAGAGTTCAAGCAGAAAAGTAAAAGAATGTAAATAAATCACAACTGGATGTAAGAAAACAAAATAATGATTGTTCTAAACACTTGCATTGGGGAGATAGAAATGTTTAAGAGTCAGTACTCAAAGTCTCAGTCTCTGTCAGTCTGTCTGGTGTTTCTCTGCTGGGCAGTCTGCATTTCTCTTCTGTGCTTTTGAGCACACACCCACATACTGACCTTGAAGAGCTAAGTTTCACAACCTCTCTGCCTCTTGCCTTTCTTCCTTCTGCCAGGGGGGTCTCGGGAGGGCAGGGAGGCCAGAAGGGTTTTGTGCTGTTTCTGTTAATTGTACATATTTGTAAATATGGTAAATCCTGTATATTTGTACATATTCATTGCATTCCATTGGAGACTGCAGTTTTTGCTTTGTAAATACAGCTACATTTGCTTCCAAACTGAGCTAGTCTGGAGTTGTTACTGTGGGAGGGGATTTTCGGCCCACCACACTACAACATGTCTTCCAGCCTGGTTCAGACCCATTTGCAGTGACATTTCAGCATTGCAGCCCCAGGCTCCCTGCACTGTGATATGGGCAGCAAGGCTGCAGACCCAGCCCAGCAGGGCTGGACATGTGTTCCAGCCTGGTTCAGTCCCATTTGCAGTGAGAGTTCAGCATCATAATGCCAGCCTCCCCAGCCTGTGATATGGACCCCGAGGGTACAGACCCAGACCAGCAAGGCTGGATATGCCTTCCAGCCTGGTTCAGTCCCATTTGCAGTGACAGAGATCAGGGATAACTCACGTGCCGTACCTGACCCTAGGGCAAGAGAGATCCCAGCTAAATCCCCGTGATCTAAATGTATCAGCCTGCTTTTGGGCTCACTTACCTTAGAGTCTTTCATCTCCTTGCCCTCTCTAATAGCAGAGGAGCACCGTGTCACTGTGGTTTGTTATTCTCATTAGCTTCCATTAGCTGTAACACTGGAGGCCTCTGTCCAGTTCAGACCGGGGCTGTGCCCAGCCCTAACAAAGATAAGCTACACCCTGAGGCTGCAGTGAGGGGCACTGAGTAGAACCAACTGAGGAAAGAGAGAGAACAGGGGGAGAAGCAGTGTCAGCAGCAGAGCCCACAGCACCCCAGCAAACTTCCCAGATGGCAGAGATAGGTGGTAAGGAGCAATCTGAGGGAGGAGCACATCATGGTGCCATGGTGCTCTTGAAGTGCTCCTTCTATGCTGCCACAGAGCTGGCATAGACCCTTGTGTGAGGAATGCTGGAGCCTGTTTGCTCACACAGCTCCTGAGCTTGTGCCCTGTCGGAGCTCAGCAGGTTGAAGATGGGTTCTGATCCAAACACAAAGCAACTGTGTTCATAGCCACAGACTTCTTGACTTATCATCTCTCTGTCTTAATTTTCCTCTCTAAAACAAGGGTAATATTTCCACAGTTCAGAATGGTCTTAGAAGGTTAAAATCACAAATCTTGAGAGGGGATCAGGCAAGACAGGGTAAGGACAGCAATATAAATAAAGAAAACAGTTCTCTGCATTTTTTTTTTTTTTGTCCAAAACTTATCTGTGGGCTTTTCTCAGATTTTTTTTTCCAACATAAAGAGAAAAATTAAGGAAAGGAAGGAAAATCCTCCCACGCATTCAAACAGAATTTACATTTGACTGTATGAAATTTTTTCTTCAATTGCAATTAAGCAATAAATCTTCACCAGTTGCAAAAATAAAGAGAGTGGGGCGGGGGGAATTTGTTAGATAATGTAATCTTTCAGGCATTTTTTAATTTCCTTCTAAGATCTAGAATATCACTTGGAGTCCCAGGTAAAATAGGATTCAAGTTTTTCAGCCACAAGTTGTGACTCAAAGTGCTTAGCTAAATTAAACAGAACAGATGTGAAAAATAAGATGAGAGCTATGAATATAACTCTCCAACAGCTCTCCCAGCCCCAGTCCCCATTGAAGAGCCTGGGCTAATTCCCCTTTGTTGACTAAAGTCTGCAATCTGATCCTAAAAGCTTGTCAGAATTAAGTACAATGCTTAATATAAGTTTACATTTTAACTGTTTTTCTTTGATATTTGACAAGGACATGGGAAGTAGCTCCAGAACTTTCTCCTGGGCCAATTTGCTCAAGGTTGCTGTGAATCAACGCTTCCCCTTGGGCCGCTCGCCCCGGGGACTGCACTTGAGACCCGGCACCTGTTAGCTGCCAGAGCAATTAATAATTAATTAAACAAATAACCCCTTTGCATTGCCCTGTGAAATCAAAGCTTCAGCAGAAAAAAAAAAAAATTTACCTTTTAGGTTTCCAGAAGTAACCTTTGCCCCAACACTTGTGCAGTATGTGGAGGAGCAGATACTTGCTTTTTCCTCTGGGAGCAGTGACTTTACAACAGATTTAGGGGGGAAAAAAAAGGGAAAAAGAAAAAGGAAGGAAAGGTCAGCCTTGTTACACTCTTTCTAGTAAACACCACACCACTGCAACCATCTCAGCCACTACTGGAACATTTCACAGCTCAAGAGGAAAAGAAATCCTGAACATTCTTTTGGAAGAACAATTGGTGAAGCCTTTTGGCTCAGCATTGCTCTGTGTGCCTTCTGAGATGGAGTAGATTTTGTCTTGCTGCTGGTATTTTGGTTTCAGAGATGACAAGTGTATCATGGCCTTCCCCTTTCCAGCCCCCCCCCCACCCCCATCCTTTTTTTTTTTTCCTTCTAAAAAGTAGCTGCATGTTAAGGAGATAAGTGAACTTCAAAGGCTAAATACCAATCAGGAGATGGAAGATGGCCACACATAAAGCTATGCTGCTTCTGCAAACCCCTTTAGTAGCCAGACAAGGTCACTGATCAGGGTAATTTGCAGGAAAAGTCAATTTCTCAAGTACCCAAGGCAGGTGTTGTGCCATTCTGTGACAATTTACTGAAACTAAATTGAGGAAGTTGAAAGAAGCAAAGGTCATGAACCACGGGGAGAAAGAGGAAAGCAAAGTCTCTTTGACTGTATTTTTAACTCCTTTTCAACCAAAGCATATTTACAAATTGCTGAGCATGTTTCCACTTTAAAAAAAAAGAGAGAAAAGAAAAGAGAAGAAAAGAAAAGAAAAGAAAAGAAAAGAAAAGAAAAGAAAAGAAAAGAAAAGAAAAGAAAAGAAAAGAAAGAAAAGAAAAGAAAAGAAAAGAAAAGAAAAGAAAAGAAAAGAAAAGAAAAGAAAAGAAAAGAAAAGAAAAGAAAAGAGAAAAGAAAAGAAAAGAAAAAAAATTCCTCTTGTGTAATGTAGACCAGTTTATGAAAAACTGGGCTAAAACCTGATTGCACAATGAAGAACCATGAAGGGTGGTTATGAAAAACACAGACTGATTCACAGGGAACTCTTAGAAGAATAAAGGAGAATGGAATGAAGTATCCTTCTCACATTGAAACATTTCTCAGAGTCTTTGTGACAACAAATAGCTGGCTGGAAGTAGAGTAGAAGTGAAAAGATAAAAACATGTCTGAGAAATGTGAAGCAAGTCACTGAAATGACTGCAGAAGCAGAAAAAGGGAATAGATGTCTCCAAAGACATCTGGCTCTGGTTCTGCTTCAATTGCACCCCAAAATGCACTTCTTAGACTTGTGCATTTCTTGGGGCTCATTCCAGCACCCTACCGGCTCAGCCTGAGTTTCCTTCCAGACCCAGATCTTGCCTTGCCCTTTGGTTGGGATGCAGCCACAGCGTGTCTGCCCCAGGAGGCACACACCATTCTGGGATGTTGTGCTCCCTTGAGGGAATTCCAGCCCCCATGACACTGTTTGCTGAGCCCTGATGTTGAACAACATGGTCCTTCAGAACAGTACCTGGGATGCTCTCAGTGCCAACAGGAGGTATTGTTAGTGACTGAGGCTATGAAATAGGAGGCATGAATAAGAGTGAAGGAAATGTAGACCTGCCTCAGCAAACTTTCATGCCAAAGCAGAGCTCCACGAGTGGTATTGACCTGGTTTGTTGAAGAGAGAGATTCAGTGGACTGGGTAAAGTTGAGGTGACAAATGGGCTGAATGCAGACCTATTTGTTCCTCCTGTTATCACAGATTATGAGCTGATGACTCTTACAGTGCAGGAGATATTGATGAGGGACTTTTTAGGGTGTCAGGTAATGATAGGACTAGGGCAAATGGAAAAAAACTAGAAATGGGTAGATTCAGATTGGATATTAGGAAGAAATTCTTCCCCATGAGGGTGGTGAGAGACTGGCACAGGTTTCCCAGGGAAGTGGTAGAAGCCTCATCCCTGGAGGTTTTTGCAGCCAGGCTGGATGTGGCTGTGAGCAACCTGCTGTAGTGTGAGGTGTCCCTGCCCATGGCAGGGGGGTTGGAACTGAATGATCCTTGAGGTCTCTTCCAGCTCTAGCAATTCTATGATTCTGTGTTCAAGTACTAACTGTCACTGTTATGGAGCACCCAGTAAATCTAAGATGTCCACCAAGAAGGAACAAACCTAAAACAAATCAAACCAAAGCAAATCAATAATTTATCACTTGCTCCCATGGTCCTAAGTGACAAAATAGTTTTAATAGTTGTGTTGGTGACACAAACACACATGTAGATTTCCTTCCTATTCCCTGTTACAAGATTATTTATTTTACAGTACATTTTCACAGGTCATTGGTGATGTTTAGGTATGCCTCTGGCCCTGAAGCTTGGGAAGTTTATGGGGCAGCAAAAGACCATTCTCTCTGCTTTCTGTGGGCTTCTATCCAAATCTAATCAGAATAAACTTCCCCAAATCCTTCCTTGAAGGGAATATTTCAAAAGAGAATAACAATTTCGTTATCAGATCTTGCTTTGAGTGGAAAGACAAGGAGGAAATAGTTGCTGATATGTTCCTGTTGGAGCTGCACAGACAGAGTTTGTACATCCAGCAGAAGTGGTGGACTTTCATGTGAACATGAGTAATTAGAAAATGTTTTTGACTGGGACTTCAGTCCTGGCTGCTTTAGATGTTTGCAGAGCTCAAAGGTGAGCACCTGACTGAAGCCACAATGTTCAAGCTACAAAGTTTGGACTCAGGAGCTTACATTTAGCCAACCTTAAGTATGTGATGTGTGGATGAAAGATGTGGTGACATCATTCCAACACCTTGGGCTAGGATAAGCTGTAGGCATAGGCACTGTCTCATGGTTTGGAGTGTGAGTATGAACTCAGCTGTTCCCTCTCTTTAATATGGGAAAGAGGAAGCAGAAGCATTTATACAAGGATGGGTTTGTGGGATGTGCACAGTCCTGGAAAACCATAACAGGGGGAGAAAATTAATTCCACTAGAAATAACCCACACCAGATGGACCTCAAATGCCAAAGCAAAAATCAGCATTACAGGAAATAGTTCAATATTTCAGGAAATCAACCTTGTATTTGAATGGATGTATGCAGTTCTCTACAGCAGGGGATAGCAGCTACTCTGCACTGTGAATACCTGCTGAATCCATAACAGCCATGGCAATAGCCATGGAATGTTGGGAGATAGCTGTGTGCTGCCAGACACATAGTCAAGGGTGGTCAGAGAACTAAGGGCACTGAAAAACTTTGGTGCTAGCTGATCGCTGCAACACTGTGTCCAGAAATCAAAACCTTTGAACAAAGATGCAGCAATCACACTACAGCAGCTCCTGAAAGGGAACTTATCTGTTCCAGCTTCTGGGGTTTTGAGCGGCTTTTGCCCCTTTTCCACCAAGCTCCAGCTGTGCTGTTGTTCTGTGCACCAAATGAAAGCCAACTTCTCTTTGCAGGTCTTCTCATAAACAGTCTTGATTTTGGGGCGTGTTGTGCTGGGAGTGACTGACCTGTTTCCTGACTTTGCTTTTCTCCCACAGTAAAGAAGGCTCAGCAGAAAGATTAATTCAAATATGGGAAGGATATAATTAGTCTCCCAAATGACTTCAGTCCCAGTGCTGAATCACTTTGGCTGACTAAAGATCTCTTTGAGACACCAGGAGGTAACTGGTTTATGTGTTTGGACTATTCCCAAGTGCTGTTGGTCATATCAGCTTCTAGGTCAGACCTTCTAGAAATACAATCTGTGAGTTCTTTGTAAGAGCAGGACTATTTTTATTTGGCTGTTTCAGGGCCCCATTGACTGAAAACCAATCCAGTTGTTTAAGTTTGAGGAAAAGAGCCCTAATCTTTCTTGCTTCTATCCCATGTCTTTTACATCCTGAGACTGGAAACAATCTGTATCCTAAACACTCAAGGTTTCAGGAATGTTAAATCAGAAGGCTCTATCTGCAGTGGGCAAGAGGACATGAGTTAGTTAGTCAGGCAAATAAACAAACACAGTAAAACACACAAATAAAGCCACCACACCTGCAAGAATGTTAGATATGTTAAAAGGGGTTGCATCCCAAGGCGAGCTATGCTGGTTCACTTTTCATCACCAATGACCATGTTACACATGCAGCTGGTGACATTACTTAGCCTCCAGCAAGGTCAGAGCACGCCATGGAGTGAACAGAGAAAGAACTGTTCCCCTGTTTGTAGCAAAAACATGGTCAGAAGTGATTTGAACTCCAGCTGCAACTTGGCCTGCTTAATGAGAGCTAAGCAATACTGCTGCTAAGGGCTAGCTTCCCTTTCTTGTGCAAGCATCTCACTTCCATAAGGCCACCTTTAAAACAAAGATACTTTTAAAATATCTTTTTATCTCCTGAAGTTTGTTTTTACAGGTCTCCCTGGAGTGAATTAAAGGGAAAGGATTATTCAGTGATGGATTACAGTAGAGGTTTTTGTTGTACTTTACAGGCATTCAAATAAAGTTATCTGGTTGTGTGGCAAACTGCATTTAGAGGGCCAGATTCTGAAGATGCTTAGCAGCACATGGTTCACTCAAGGGCTTACTGGGGCTCTCAGAGATGCCTATACACCTACATCCAGCTCTTCAGGACATGAGCCTGATTGTTAAGGCATCTGAGCACGTTTAAACTCTGGATGAAGATGTTTAAGAATGCTATGATGATAATAATCAGAGCAATTCCCCAGGAACAAGAGAATTTCAAGAGGAATTAAAACAGAGTGTTGTGTTCTGAATTGTGTATGTGAAGTTAAATGCACTATGCATGGCATATCTTTAATGCAGAGCTTATTATTTACTTGGTTTCCCTTAATGGGGATGTGTAGGAATTCTTAAGCAAGTTAGTCATGTTGCCTGGTTGGTAGATTTAATCAAAGGCACTATCTGAAAAATGTGGTTCATTCTGAAAAACTTCCAGTTTTGCCAATTGCTAAAGGGGTTAATAGAGTCTGTGCACGAGGAAGATAACCTAGGTTTAAAAAAACTATAGTCATCATTGTTCATTTATTCTCTTTATTGAGGTAATTTAATTATCATATAGACACAAACATTTGCTCCCATGCTGGGCTCTTCACATCTGTTAGTAGAGATTTGATTAGGTCTACACAAATGTGCTAGATTATACCTTCTAGTTGGTGAAATTCAAGCCACCTGGATATTTTAGCAACATCAATAAGAATAATTCTCTTTTTCCAAATCAGTAAAGCCAAGATATATTAAAAAGAATTAATTAATGAGTACCAGATAGGCAAAACAAACATTTGACAATGAATCATATTATCAAAGGTTTTGTGGGAGATCCCTCCCAGCTTATGTTTAGATGTCAAATTATATTACCAAAACTAAACAATCTGTTAAACCGATCTCTTAATGCAATAAGTCTCACCACCATACTCCCCCCCTTTTTCTTTCCCCCAAAGTCCTTCATGAGTGCAATGCAGCATTTAAGAACAACAGTAGTTAAAGCACCAGCAATAACGTTACATTAACAAGTCATTAGTGTGAAGTAGCTGACTCCTAATATTTTTTAGTACCATTAAGTTGTTGTGTTTTGTAGAACCTGATGATGAAAACTGCTAATCACCCAAGGAGCCTTTATGGGTGTGAGTCAAGCCAGGGTGACTGCATGTGAGCATTGATGCCCTGAGCCTGCATTTCAGGATTAGGCTTTTAGAAAGTGAATGACCCGAAAAACTCACAGGGAATTTGGAGTAAATACAGCTGTTAAGATTACATACAGTGATATTAAATACAAAAAGAGGGGAGAGAAAGCAAGTGTTGTCTGCTGGAGGACTTCTCTCAAAGTTGGGTTAGTAACCATTCTGGTTTTGGTTGGTTGGTGGTTTCTTCTCCTCCAGAAATTGATTTAGGTAGAGTCTTCTAGCTGAAGTCAGAGAGAACAAGCCTCCAGTCTGGAAGTATTTAAGAATATACCTTTTTTAGTCACTTAAATACTTGTGCAGACATAGAACTATTTGAATTGACTTGTAGCAAGTTCTTCAAGCTGGAAGAGGAGCCAAGCAGGGTGGTCACACTGGCAAGTGAGAGCAGCTCACAGACCCCAGTAAAGGGGATGTGTGAGGGCTTGTGCAAGTTCACATTAATTGTGTTCCCTGTGTACTTGTCACCAAACATCTAAAATAGGGAATGCATTACCAGCTTGATTTGTTCTCTGCCTTAGGAAGCAAAGGTGAGCAGAGTTCAGCTTTTGGATGAAGAAGCTAATGGCCGTGAGCAGCCTGAGGGGAACAACTCAGTCCCACATCAGGCTGTGGATGATAGGAGGAGATACCAAGTCCCTATGAATGCACCAGTGAAGCCTGCTGCAGTGGTCCTAGAAGCCTGCTGCAGTGGTCCTAGAAGCCTGCTGCAGTGGTCCTAGAAGCCTGCTGCAGTGCTCCTGGAAGCCTGCTGCAGTGCTCCTAGAAGCCTGCTGCAGTGCTCCTGGAAGCCTGCTGCAGTGCTCCTGGAAGCCTGCTGCAGTGCTCCTAGAAGCCTGCTGCAGTGCTGGGTGCCTCCATCACTCTTTCCAGAAGACTCAGCTGTTGTTTGACATCACTCTTTCAGCTGTAGGACTGGAATCAGTCTTCAGGCAGAGAAGAGGTGTTGTTTCTGACACATCCATACTCTCTACTCACGTGTCTCACCAGATTTCTTGACAGTGTAGTTGGTGTGGTGACACCATAAGCACAGACCCAAAGGATTGTGCTAACCCAAGTGTTTGTCTAGGCACCGTCTTGTCAGAAGTGGTGTTGAGGTTTATGTTATAACTTGTCACTGCAAGAGTAAATTGGAGTAAAAGCTTTCTAAATCCGTATAATCATACTTAATTGTTTACATAATGAAATTATTCTTGAAAGAGAACAATTGAATGATGATGATTCAGTCACAAGAATTTGCTTCTAAATCTCCAAACTAGCCTCCTCTGGGAAGATTCATTATCAGAAGATGCCTTCACCCTGAGGTAGTTACATGTCTATGAAACATGCCCAGTACATAAACACACCTAAAGCAGAAAGCAACAAGGTGGCAAAATCACCATACCACAGCTTTGAGAATCCTGTAGAAAATTACCAGGCCTGCCTTGGCCTTTTTATTCCACTTGAATGTAAAAGAAATGGGAGTTGTTGTTGTGAATCCACAGGTTAGGGAGAGATGCTAAGAGGCACGAGAGAAGCCCATGGGGCAGAAACTGAGGTTCAAGCTGCAGTTTTGTTATTGATGAGGCTGAACTTAGGAAAAGGGGTGGATTATTGGACACTGATTTATGCTGCTGTGAGCAGGTTGGGGCAGAGTCCAGCCAGTTCCCTGATTTCTGCTGATTTTCTGTGAACTTCTTAGAAAGTGAGTGCTTTAAAAGGAAAATAATTTTTAAAGTAGCAGAATTTTTGCTAGTTTTCAGTAATACAAGGATATATATCTATATGTATAGATAGATAAATAGATATAGATGATATAGATACAGATTAGATATAAATATAGATGATATAGATATAGATATAGATATAGATATAGATATAGATATAGATATAGATATAGATGATATAGATACAGATTAGATATAGATATAGATGATATAGATATAGATATAGATATAGATATAGATATAGATATAGATATAGATATAGATATAGATATAGATATAGATATAGATATAGATATAGATATAGATATAGATATAGATATAGATATTTGGTGGGTATTTCCCATCTTTTATTTCAGGTCAGTACTAAACTTTTAATTATTTTAATGCCTGTGTCTGTGCTCGATTCTTGTATCAAAACTGGCCTGAAGAATTAGTTTAATTAATTTGTTGTTTGCTGAGTTGGTTTTGCAACAGAACCAGCCACAGGTCTTAAGGTCCACAAAACTACTGGAGCCTTATGGCACCACTTCAGGCTCTGTTCCCACCATCATTATAGCCTGGATATGACTTGAAATTGTATCTTATTAGCCTGAGTGAGAATTACATGAAGAGCAGCGTTATAACAGGACTTGGCAATGAAAAGGCAGATCCTCCAGGGCACTTACAGCACTTTGTTTTACTACACATGATAGCAAAGTCTTTCTGTGTTGTGAGCAGGTGGTTTTCCCATCCTGCTCAACACAGCAATCTGCAGGTGCTGTGTATGGTCACAAGAACTTCCTTCCTAAGGCAGCTATTCCAGTAGTAGGAGTAGTAGCAGTTCCTCCTCTCCCCACTTGAGCACATCCCAGGAGGGTCATCTTCCAAAATGAAATGTCGTTGATACAGATGCAGTTGCTTTTGTGAGATTCTGCTTCTTGCTCATTGGGTGGGTTGCATTTGAATGTGGTATGACAACATTTTATAATGTCTGGAGATGGCTTCGTTTAATAAAGCAAAGCAAGAAGCAATTGGAACTAGGATATTTGAGGGTAAAAGACACTGAGAAATTGCAAAGGTATACTTCACAACAGGGGAGATATGACATGAATGACTTTGGAAAGGTGCTGTTTTAAAGGATGGGACTGGCTGCTAAACCTGTCCACAAAAACGACTTGCAGAAAATATTAATTGGGTTTTCTCCAATGCTTGAACTCAGAAGTGTGTGGATGTGATCTGCAGATGAGTCATAGCACTGTTATGCTTTAGCAGGCAAAAATATAACTGTGGACATGCAGAAGGTCCATGCAGCAGCCAGTTTAGTGTTTCTGGAGCTAGGCAGGCCTCCTGCAAGTGCTCAGGAACAGCCATAAGATAGCAAGGATGGGGCCCAGGGGTAGTAAGTGACGGTGGAGACTTGCATGAAGAAGGCTCAGCATCTGGGCTTTAACAAAGTATTGATAATCAGAGCTGCTGCAAGTATGTTAAAATACAAATGGCCCAGTTAGGATGCTTACTTTTCAGAGGGACAGTGCCATGAGTTTGTTTTGTGTGCTGATAAAGCATCCAGGTAATAAGTTTGCTGCTTGTCTGAAGTAAACAGGTGGTGCATGGGAGCAGCAGAGCCTCTAGAACACCTTCCGATGGGCTACGTATTGAATTCTATAAAGGTTGAGCTCCCTGATTGCTGTGGATCAAAGGCAAAAAGAACTGATTGATGCTGAACCCTTAAAAATCAATTCTTTAGGAAAATGCCTGCCCTTTTAGAGTCTTTGGGGATAATAAATGCTGAAGTGATTTCAGCTGTAAAAGACACCTTGTGGGCAGCTGGTGACCGTGAGTTCAGGCTTGTGTTATTACTAAGAGGCAGCAACAGCACAGGTCCTAATTGAGGAATAATTTTTCAGAAAAAAACAAAAAGAAGTTAAACACTTTTATGAGAAACTGTAGTCAGGCATAGACTATTTACCAAACAGGCCACACCTACCCAGCAGCTTGGATTCCCTCTGTTCCAAATAACTTGGGAGGTTCACACAAGCATATTTATCCACAGAACTGATTCGTCTTAAACATCGTTTATTGTATTTTTAACTCCTTTTAAAAGTAAGCTTGAAAAGGGCTTAGCTGACTTGATAGTAATCTAGAGAGACAGAAACTAGGCCTTGCTGCCAGTTTGTGGTTAGTTATGGTAAACTCCTATCTGTAATTTACTCCTGCCCATAATGGAAGAGTTTTGCTCCAATGTGCGTTACATTACCTCGGGTTACATCCCGTGCAGTGACATGGCATTGTGTAACTTCAGACAACCAGATCAAGTGGGACACGTTTTTCCAATGTATCTGAGCATGTTCTGGTACAAAAGACGTTTTCAGAAGACCCAGTTTGATGAGTCTGGCTTATGCCAAATTGCAGTCTCTAATGGAAATGCTAATTGCCATGTTTTTCTGCAACTCTTGCAGAAGCAAATCCAGGGTATCTTTTAAGTGGGAGTCTTTCTTTATGGTCTTCAGATGTTTACGAATATGCACAACCTAATCTGATTAGGGCCAGACTCTACATGCTGCTTGCTCTGACAAAAGGGTAGAAAGTTCTTGCCTGCAGCCTGTGAATTCTGTGCCCTTCTATGTCTCTTTTGGTCTTACAGTATCAGAGCACTTTTATTAAAGCATTAGACAACAGCCAATTCTTTGTTGCTCTGTCTTCTGTGGGAGAAAGGAGCATGTGCACTACTGAGTGGCTAAAACTAATTTGCAAAATCTTTGAAGGAACTATGTTTTTTTTTTTCCTTGCAAAATGCACTTTGGCTGAAATAAAAACATTTGATGCTATGGTATCAATTTTAAGGAGAATATGGAGCAGAAGGAAAAAAGTAAGAAGGGGTTCTTACAAAGCTTTCAATGTGTAAGCTTTCATTTTTGAAGTGGAGATCTTTAAAATGTATGCTGCTTTCAGTATTGCAATAATCCAACTAGAGTTTTCCAGTGTAGGTGAATATAATGTTTCAGTTGGTTGAAGGAAAGTCATGAGGAACTTCTAATTTTTCTGTCTTTCATCCCACATCTGAATTTAATCATATTTTTATAGTAGCATATTCCTTCATGAAACAGAATGTCTATCGTCCGCACAGGTTCCGCTTGGGGAATTTCACTTACTGCTGAGCAGCTCTGGGCAATATTAAAATTGCCTAACTAACTTCCACATAGGTCTCAGATCCATTGCTTGGCTCTGTGCCTTCCAATCTGGCTAGCCAGTAGGAAACAGTAGACTTTGAATATAGGTTTAAATTTGGTCTGCCTGAATACATCCTTCCATCTCTTTCATGAGATTCATTTCGTGGCTCACTTACATTGACTGTTATTAAGCCCTGTAACAGCTTCCAAATGAAATTTTGGCTCATCTGGCTTGATATCATCTCATGAAACAAAAAAGGACAGATCTTTAGGTGTCTATATGCAGGCTGGGACCTCTTTCTACCTCCTCACTTCTCCTCCCCAAGAGGTACATAATACAAGCGATGGTTGGTGGTGAAATCATAAAAATTCATCACTTCTTCACAGTGTGGAACTCAAGAAAGAATGAATGGGCAGGAAGACAATTTTTTAGTGTAAGGTAATGTTGACCTTAGCAGGAATAATTTGTGCCCTTCAGCATCTGCAGCTGTGTAATAGTCACTGGGGATTTGTCTAACTCTGAATATATATAAATATATATTTTAAAAAGTGTCAGCCAAGTCAGAACTCCAAATGCAAAATGTATTGCTGAGGAGCACTGGGAGGATTTGTGTCTCTCTCTGATGAACAGTAGTGTAGAGAGCAGTGAGAGATACAGACACAATTGGAACATTTTCATATCCTGATGAGAACAGGCTCTTTGTAATCCTGCCGAAGTTAGGGAAGAGAAAATAGCTCCATTTCCCTCAGAGCTACCTCTGCAGTTTCACAAACAGGAAAGCATCTCTGAAGAGAAATACACTGAGAAACTTCAATAGGATCACAGGATATTAGGGGTTGGAAGGGACCTCCAGAGATCACCAAGTCCAACCCCTCTGCCAGAGCAGGACCATAGAATCCAGCACAGGTCACACAGGAACACATCCAGATGGGGTTGGAAAGTCTCCAGAGAAGGAGACTCCACAACCTCTCTGGGCAGCCTGTTCCAGTGCTCTGTCCCCCTCCCAGTGAAGAAGTTCCTCCTCATGTTGAGGTGGAACCTCCTGTGCTGGAGTTTCTATCCATCGCCCCTTGTCCTATCACAGGGTGCAACTGAGCAGAGCCTGTCCCCTACCTCTTGACCCCCAGCCCTCAGATATTTACAAACATTTATGAAATCCCCTCTCACTCTTCTCTTCTCCAGACTAACAAGCCCCAGGGCTCTCAGCCTCTCCTCACAGGGCATATGCTCCAGTCCCTTCCAACCTTGACTGATTCTATGATTCTGTGATCCTGGTGTTTTCTGCTGGTATCCAGGGAGAAAATTCACTCTTGGAGAACTTTGTTGTTGTTAAAACTTGTTATTTTGATCTGAAAAGCACAGATTTTCCCACCAAGCAAAAAGATCCTTATGGAAAGGTTTCGCTGTAACAGCCACTGTTGTGCTTTGTTTTATGAAGTATTGATGGGGTTGTTCTCTTTGCGTGGAGAAAAAGCAAACCATGAACTGCAGTTGTGCATTATGGAAGATTTACAGAAAATAAAGTTATTTTAAAATCCCCTTCTTTCACCACCACCTCCCCTTTCCCCCCATATCTGCCCCTTTTCCACCCCACCCACCCCATTTTCCCCTCAAATCCCAGAGCACCTGGGCTCTGTTGGAGTCTCCTCCCACCCCAGGTGTGGCCACTTTGCCCTCCCCACCCCCCTCCCCTTTTTAATCCACCCCAGGAAAGGCAGAAGCCCCAAGCTGAGCCCATTTGGGCTGAGGAATCCCCCTCTCCTCCCTGGTGAGTCCATGTGGTGCACGCTGGGTGATTGGTGATGGTGATTCCCAAGAGGCCGGGGGCCCTGGTGGCCCCCGGTTAGGTAGGAAGAAAATTGACAACCACTCCGATATCATCCACGGGTGCTGGCTGGGCCTCCTGACTGGGGCTGAGCTCCTCTGGGTGCTGTCTTGGCTGGTTGAGGGTCTTGCCCCTGGCTCTGGGATGGGTGCAAAAATGGTGGTGGTGCTGGAGCAGGAGGAGGAGCTGTTTAGTCAGGGTGGAGGATGGTGTAGAGGGAGCAGGAGCTGCTTTGGGAAGAGGAAGAAGGAGGATGGGGGGGAGCAGGAGCTGCTTTGGGAAGGGGAAGTTAAGCTGGTTTCATGCTACTCCTTGGGAAACTGTCTATGGATTCAAACAGTTGCATTAGTCTGAGCTGCAGTCTTCATAATCGTTGCTTGATATTGAACATTTGATGATTAAACTCTATGCTGTGAGCAACAGGGTCAAGCTCCTGGCAGCCCCCCAGCCTTGGGCCCATGTTTCAAGCACAGAATCAAGTTCTTGTCTTTCACTCCCTGACTCATAAGGGTGATGGACATGTAAAGTATTACAGTGAAGTAGATGAAAGTGAGCTCTTCCTGCCAAGTAACTAAAAGGCTGTAATTTTCCTGAGTGTGAGCTCTAACACCAGAGAAAGCAACTGAAGCATTACACAACCTGTTCACGTTTGCCTTCATCAGCTCCTGCAGATCTGTATTACTACAGGAAAACATGCTATTCAACAAGAAAAGGCAGTACAGACCTCCATCCTCATCCAACACCTTTCCTCCCCCACATCCTTTGCTTCCAAGCTCCCTCTTAGCTTCTTTTTAGTTTTTAATGCACTCCTTGTTGCAGATGCAGCTGTTGCCAAAATCATAGAATGGCTTGGTTTGGAAGGGACCTTAAAGATCATCTAGTTTTAACCCCCCTGCCAGTTGCAGGGCCACCTTCCACTAGATCAGGTTGCTCAAAGCTCCATCCAACCTGGCCCTGACCACTTTCTGGGATGGGACATCCACAACATCTCTGGGCAGCCAGTAGAATGGTAGCTCTTGATGGGAACTTCCCAGCTAGGGACTCAGACTGCAGAGGGCTTTTCATTCTTTTGTCCATTTACACGACTAGATAAAACACAGAAGGTTCCAAAGTGATTTCTAGGACATTTTCCATTTGCAGAGGTGCAGCAGAAACAACTCCATTAACTCATCAGTTAAGATTCCTACAAGTCCATAAAGCAAGCATCTAACAGACTTGGTCTTGATCTCCTTGAGCTGGAATGAATGTTGTTGCCAATACCTTCACACACACTTTGTAAGGTCTATCAAATTGTTTCTGATCTGTGTCAAGATCAGAGGCTGGTAAAAAAACACTAACTAACATTTTCACTGTTTTCTGCCTGATTTCATCAGCCTGGAGAATGCTGAAAGAATTAGGTCCACACTTCCACCTGGTAACCTCTCACCATTGAATTTTACACTTGGCAAACCTACTGGCACCCACATCTAGATAACACATGCCTCAAAACATGCCTCAGCTGAATATTCCTGAATATATCCAGAAGATATGTTCAGCTAGCAGCCAAACAATGAGGAAGCCCATCAAAATTCTATCAAATGGATGATGAGTGGTAGAACAAAGCAAAAACTAAAAGGGAAACAAACACCTTGGAAACTTCCAATGGCTCTTGAAGACAAAGCAGTGGGTGTGGAGAGAATATTCAGGATTTGCATTACCTGTGTGGTGTCTAACCCCTTCTTTGGGGATGTCCCTCCTGTTAAGATTAGATAAGGTGCTTCTGTTCTTGTCTCTGATTGTCCTTTCTGGCCAGGCAGGTTTCTCTCCCAAGGGGAAAACACCAGGCTAAGGAAATACTTGAGCTTTCATCCAAGACAGAGGGGTTCTGTAGAACGATGCTGTTGTGTGATATAAATGGATAATGGCTTGTCTTGTAAATCTTTATTAGGCTGATACAGTGGCCTTTACAACATTATGAATAAAGAGAAACATCTGCCTATAAAATTCAGCAGGGTTTCCACTGACAGAGATGTGCTAGTGGTGATGTTTTGCTCATCTGTGGTTATCACAGAATCAACAAGCTTGGAAAAGACCTCAGAGATCATCAAGTCCAACCTAATACCTAACACCTCCTGACAACTAAACCATGGCTCCAAGTGCCACATCCAATCCTTTTTTTAACACCTCCAGGGATGGTGACTCCACCACCTCCCTTGGCAGCACATCCCAATGGTCAATTACTCTTTCTGTGAAGAACTTTCTCCTCACCTTGAGCCTAAACTTCCCCTGGTGCAGCTTGAGACTGTGACCTCTTGTTCTGGTGCTGGTTGCCTGGGAGAAGAGACCAACCCCCACCTGGCTACAACCTCCCTTCAGGTAGTTGTAGACAGCAATGAGGTCTCCCCTGAGCCTCCTCTTCTCCAGGCTAAACAGCCCCAGCTTCCTCAGCCTCTCCTCATAGGGCTGTGCTCCAGACCTCTCCCCAGCCTCGTTGCCTTTCTTTGGCCATGTTCAAGTATCTCAATGTCCTTAAATTAAGGAGCCCGGAACTGGACACAGTACTCAAGGTGTGGTCTAACCAGTGCTGAGCACAGGGCACAATGACTTCCCTGCTCCTGCTGGTCACATTATTTCTGATGCAGGCCAGGATGCCATTGGCCTTCTGGGCCACCTGGGTACACTGCTGGCTCATATTCATCTGGCTGTCAACCATTCAGCATCTTCACCTGTGACTTTCAATGCTGTAGCCCAAATTGTGTATTGCCATGGCTTCTAGCAGAGAGGATGTGTCTTGGGATGCATGATTCAAATGGAATAATTTCCTTTCTTGAAACTCACCTGTCTGTGGAAAGCCAACAGAAGTCTCTATGTAATTTAGAAGTCCCTTAGGCCTTGTGATAGTGCTACTAAAACTTAAACAGATCATAAAAATCATACTCTGGCTGGTTGCACAAAGCTGTCCCTCTGTCTCAAGGACCAGAGTAAAATTTAGGAGAGCAAAGTGGGTAGAGAAACAGTCCCTGCTTCAGGGAAGGTGCTGCAAGATGAAACAGATCAAGAAGATGTGGATGCAGAACTGGTAGAGATGCAACAAGGGGCACAACAGAAGTGGCTGATATTCATCAAGTGCAAAACTACACCTCTTCCACTCTGCCCAGGATGGTCCATGAGACAATAAAATGTCATTCCTGTCTCACCTGTGTGATCCAGGCTTGTCAGACTTCCTAGTGCCTCAGTACTGATAACTTCAGGGGGTGCTGGTTTGTGGCTGTGACTTGCCATTTGTGCAGACGTTCAGTGTGTAATATAACTCATTTCTGACTTCCTTGTGGTCTGCCTTACTGCTTACACACACTTGTGTTCCTTTTGCTAAATATTTTCAGCCTATCCAAGGAAAACTAGTGGAGTAAAGTAGCACATTATTGAATACTTTAAAGGTTTCCTGTTTGCAAATGTACCCATTGGGAAAATGAACAAGCCAGGTATTTCTACATAGCCTCACAAATGCACCATGATTATTCAAAATCACTTATCAGGTCCCAGTCATGCCTTTTGATTGAGTACAAGCCATATATTTACAGCAGATCCATAGCTACTCTATGACTTCGCTGAAATGAAGGAAGAATTATCTCCTCTTCCTTTTGTTTGGCTACAAAAATACTCATTTCCATGTGGAAAGCTGTGGTGGCTTGAAATGCCCCCCCAGCTAATTTGGAGAAACTACCCCCAAAAATAAAATTGCCAGACTAGCTCAATTTGGGATGGAAGCAAATGAAGCTCTATTTACCAGAAAGCTACAATCTAGGAATCTACAATCTAGAAATATGAAATGCAATCAATATGTACAAAATCTACACTATATGTGGAATATAAATATGTTTGCAATTTATAAACAACACAGAAACTCCTCAGACCCCCTGGATGGATCCAGGGGGCCTGTTCACTTCCTCCACCACTACCTCCCTCCTTCCTGTTGCCTCACACAGTAGTCAAACCAGAGATACCCCTGGCAAGGCCACAGGAAAATAGAGAGAGAAGTTGCAAGTAGAAGTGACAGAAGAAGAAAAGAGAGAAAGAATTATTTATGCCCCTACTCTATATCCCATTAACAGTCTAATGAATTATACAGACCTTATTCTTTTCCTTTTGCTTTTATTGTCCTTTTACAGAATCACAGAATCAATAAGGTTGGAAAAGACCTCAAGGATCATCAAAGTCCAACCTGTCACCCAAGACCTCATGACCACTAAACCATGGCACCAAGTGCCACGTCCAATCCCCTCTTGAACACCTCCAGGGATGGTGACTCCACCACCTCCCTGGGCAGCACATTCCAATGTCTGACAACTCTCTCTGTGAAGAACTTTCTCCTCATCTCCAGCCTAAACCTCCCCTGGCACAGCTTGAGACTGTGTCCTCTTGTTCTGGTGCTGGTTGTCTGGGAGAAGAGACCAACCCCCTCCTGGCTACAACCTCCCTTCAGGTAGTTGTAGACAGCAATGAGGTCTCCCCTGAGTCTCCTCCAGGCTAAACACCCCCAGCTCTCTCAGCCTCTCCTTGTAGGGTTTGTGTCGAGGCCTCTCCCCAGCCTCATTGCCCTTCTCTGGACACATTCAAGTCTCTCAATGTCCTTCTTAAATTGAGGAGCCCAGAACTGGACACAGTACTCGAGGTGTGGTCTAACCATTACTGAGTACAGGGCAGAATGACCTCCCTGCTCCTGCTGGCCACACTATCCCTGATGCAGGCCAGGATGCCATTGGCTCTCTTGGGCACCTGGGCACACTGCTGGCTCATGTTCAGCTGCTGTCAACCAGTACCCCCAGGTCCCTCTCTGCCTGGCTGCTCTCCAGCCACTCTGTCCCCAGCCTGTAGCTCTGCATGGGGTTGTTGTGGCCAAAGTGCAGCACCCGGCACTTGGATTTGTTGAATGCCATCCTGTTGGACTCTGCCCACCTGTCCAGCCTGGCAAGGTCCCTCTGCAGAGCCCTCCTACCTTCTAACAGATCAACACCTGCTCCCAGCTTGGTGTCATCTGCAAATTTACTGTCGGCCTTTGCAGTCAGGGACAAGGCTAAAGTCCCTCCTTCAAACTGTAACAATGGCAAACAACAAAAAAAAAATGATCCCAGCATCAAGGGCAGAATGCCTTCATGTGAAACCCAGTCTCCTGGGTTCCTAGGAAGAGCTGTGCACCCAAGTCAAGGGCAGAATTTAGCTCCTCTATATAAACACAATTCAGTATATACACAAAATGATTGCTTTCTTGCTTTCTCGGCCCTTGATTGTTCTAGTGAGACCAAAAATTCATCAGGAGGTGATTCACTCTTGCAGCTGATGCTTGCCAGGACATGAAAAAACGGGGATGGCCTGTGAAATAAGAGCTAATGGGAATAAGGATGAAAACAAAGGAATTGCTCAAAAACACTAGATGCTATTGCATGGCAATGGAAGATAATGACTTAAACCTATAAATGTTGCATCTGGCTTGCTGTCTGCTCTTGTGTGGAAATTCTTCTATGTGTTTAAAGTGTCATGCTGGAAATGAGTGAAGATAAAATTAAAAAACTTGTAATGTTTTGCATTACATGTCTTCTCACAGGATTGAGACATACCACTCAAGAGGATTAGCTTATAAAAAGTCAGATAATCCTCACTGGTGGGATAAATATAACTTAGAGAAATTCCTGAAGCCTGGTCTCCAGAAGCATTTCCCTAAAATTAATTGAGCAATAAAATCAGAATTCCTTTCAACTTATTTTTCAAAAGTTGTTCAAGACCCATCAAAGTCATACTAAGCATTATTTTCAAATACACCCACCTTTATTTTCTCCCTCCTCAGCATTAGATGCCTGCTTGCAATCCTCCTCATTCCACCAGTGGTGAGAGGGGTGAACAAATGAGGTTTTCTGCTAGAAGTCTTCTTGTGAACTATTCAGTGGTAAAAATGAGAGAGCAGTAAATGAACATATTTGGTGTGGAGGAACGAGAGTGCAGCATGTAGGAAATGGGCTTTGGCTGCAGTTTGCAGCATGCTGTCTCTCTGGGATGGTCCCAGTGGTAACTGGGACAGTGACTGTCAGCTGCAGAAGGAACCAGGATTCCTGCCTAGGACTGACAGCTTTTCACCTGTTGTCCATTAAGTCTAAGTGAGTAGGCAGGCTGAGTAGTTTAAAATTGAAAGAGCCCAAAGAGGTGAATAAGTGAACACAAAAACATCTGGGGAAATTCATGAGGTGGAGAGGGACAGAGAGAGGTAAATCTTCCTTAAAAGTACTCCGAGGAAGAATTGGTAACAGTTACTGAGATAGCAGTGAATGTGAACCCCAGGAGCACAGACCACAAAAGAATTGGACACAGCAGCTGGGTGACATGCTGCACTAGGTGGCTAATGCTAGGAGAAAATGATTTGATGTGATCTATGTAAGGCAAAATTTAAGAAAGAAAATTTGTATTGGGTGATGCATTGGGGGGTTGGAACTAGATGATCCTTGTGGTCCTTTCCAATCCTGACTGATTCTATGATTCAGGAGTAGGTTTTCTGTACTAAAAAAAAAAAAAAAAAAAGGGAAGAGAAATGGACAGAAGTAAAAGCAGGAATAATAAGACCATGTCACAGGACAGGAAAAAGGAAGAATGGTAAGACCAGAGCCTAGAACATGAGGAACACTGGAATGCAGTGAAACTGTCAATGGTAATAGAGAAAAGGGTTATTTTCATGGAAAAGAGATGGAAACAACTGGCTTTGGCCAGCCTGATCTAGTGTGAGGTGTCCCTGCCCATGGCAGGGGGGTTGGAACTAGATGATCCTTGTGGTCCCTTCCAACCCTGACTGATTCTATGATAACTGAGTGAGGAAAAACTATAAAAAAGACAGGTCAAATTCAGTCCTTCAAATAAAGACTTAGGTCATTGTATGTCTTTATAGGGAACTTGCAGGAAGGTAATCCAGCCTGAGTACTGCCTTAAAGTCTTCAAGGACAAAGGTTGAGCTCACTGATGGGGACTTTAAAGTGAAGGCTAAGGACAGAAAACTTGGATAACTAAGCTACATAAGGGTATATGGATTGCTTTGGCCAGTTGATGTAGATGTCTGTACACAGTACTAAAGAACTAGATTTGGCCAGTAATAAATTACTGTAATGTTGGCTTACTGATACCAGGGACAAAGAAAATGGATGAACCTAAAAAGCTGAACCAGTTTGTAGAAGGAAAGAAAACACAGTCAGAACAGGAATCTGTAGTGAAGCACAAATCACCACTTGGACATGTGAGGTGCAGGGCTGTTCAGGAGAGAGGACAAATGGGCTTGAATTTTCATGTCCACTGATGATGTGAGAGACTGCAAAGACATCAGAGCCATTGTAGACAGAATTATATTGGTTCAAATCACTTTCCTAATCAACAGGAGAAATGTTATATTGGTAATATATTGGGGGCTGACTCTAAATCTCATCTTGATATTAGAGTTTGGAGAAAATCTTTATCATCCTGAAAAGACATCAGCTGCCAAAAAGTGGCCACTGTGGGAGCAATTATCTACTCAAATACACATTGAAGGGGAAACTCTCCCAGTTGTGATATAGCCCAATTGTTTCCTCCTCATGGGGTCAATGGAAACAAACAAATGATTCTGTTTCACAGAGAGTTTGGATAGGTGGAGAGAGGACTTTGAACAGACTTTGTAAGAATTTGGCAGGAAAGAAAGCCAAATTCAGTTTCAATTCCATAGTAAGGTAGAACTAAGTAACTAGACTTCTCCATTTCAAAATGCCAGCTTCAACATTTCTGCTTTATTAAAGAATACAATTACAGATCTGGGGTGACTTGAATCCAGAGAAACCTTGCATTTGTTGAAACAAAAATAAAAACCTCTCTGCAATGTATGTATTTTTAAGTCACAGAGGAAAATATTCCAGGGAATTGTTCTGGATTGGATGATGGAAAATATGATTTATATCAACCAATTAAAAAATATCATCCTGCTTAGTTTATCTGAAGGAGAATTAAGAGGCAGTTTATTAACTACCTGCATGGGGAATAAAACTTGTTCTTGAAATCTATTATTTTAGCAGAAAAAGGTACAATGACATCTGATGCTGAGAACATGATGCTGGACAAATTTGTGTGAGAATAAATATGAAACCTGCTAAGTAATGAAGAAAATAATTAATACTAACAAGTGTACTTACTTATAAAATCTGTGCTTACAAGCATTACAACCCAAATCTTCATTTTCCCCATCAAGAAGGGGTACAGGCATTCCTGATTTGTTGTTTGCAACCTTCCTGATTTCAAAGCACACTTTATAAAATAGTTTGAAATGATAATATACACAAAGTTATCTTTTTTTTTTCCAACATACTCACATTTTTTTGGTAAAAATTATTTCTTGTGTGTGTGTGTGTGTGTGTGTCCTGAGAAATTGACTCTTTATAATGGTGTGGTAGGAATGGTTTAAATAGAGCCAGGAGAGAGTGAGAGGCTGTGACTGCACTAAAACCACTTGACATCAGTCTTTGCAGCATGTTTGTCACTGGCATTCCTCTTCATTTATTTCTATCCCATGGTCCAGATTCTTCAGCTGGGAATTTAATGCAAGGCATTCCAAACAATTCCAATCATTATTTCTAATGACTCCCAACAGTCCCACACAATAATTTTATGATTTGTCTTTTGACTTCCATCATGACAGCATTGCCTTTGTGGAGAGTCATTGGGGTGATGGAAATCTCCTACACAATGTAGAATAATTGTATACAAGCCATGGGTTCATGTTATTTCCCCTAGCTTTTAATGACACTCTTCGAGGTCAGTAAAAAGCTTGCAGCCTCCTTTTAGGCAAACCTCCTCCCTATGATGAGGAGCAAATCCCATAACTGAGTAAATATTTTATTTTCATATATCTCCACTAGCACTGTCACACAAACTTCTCAAGGCAAATAGCTTCAGAAATTGCAATTGTGATACCAGACTGGCATGCCTATCCTTTGAAGTGCAGATTTTGCAGTGCAGAATCTTGAGGTCTTTTCCAACCTTATTGATTCTGTGTGATTCTGAGAATCAAAAGTAAATAGTGAAGCCTAAAGTACTTTGGGTTTTTCTAGTTACTGTAATTTTGGTTTGACAGCCCTGGGTAAGCAGAAACCAGAGATGGGAAGAGGCAGTGTTCCCATGGCACAGAGCTGGTGTACTACAGCCCTAACAGAGATGTTAGCCCTGCGACTCTCACTTCATTGCCTGTGAATACTTTGGTTTGGTGAAGTAGATTTTTGCCTGGAGGAGCAAACCAACAGCCATTTGAGCTGAAAGACTTTCAGGTGAAATTAAAGCCAGGGCAAAAGGTGGTTTTGCACTGAGCTTAAATGAATAACAGCTTCTTCATTTGGAATCCGAAGGAATGAAATCTTAGGTATGGTGTTTTAAGTGTGTAACTCCCACACAGAGCACCGTGGTATCAGTCACAAATCCATTTTGGACACTTGGATAATAATCTAATTTTCAGAGAGGTTGGAACACCCTCTCTTTTACAGCATTTTTTGCCATTTCCCCCCATTCCTCCTGTAAATCCAGCCCAGGCCACTGGGTAAAACAGCAGCACCTGGCTGAAAACAGCCTTTGGAAAAGCCCTGCTGCAGCTCAGGGCCATCTGCACGTGGGCTGGGAATGCAGCACAGGTGGCACACTGCCACAGAGGGATCACAGAATCACAGAATCAGTAAGGTTGGAAAAGACCTCAAGGATCATCAAAGTCCAACCTGTCACCCAAGACCTCATGACCACTAAACCATGGCACCATCAAAACCCTGCTTCGTGCAAAGCCAGGCTGCACTCTGGCAGGCACAGGGTGACTCCCAAGTGCCAGTGCTGAGAGTGCATGGTGAGGTGGCTGTGGGAGGAGGTGGGTTTTTAAACACATGAAGGAGTGGGAAGCAGTACCCTGTTGGCTCATGGGAAGTTAGATGGTATTGCAACACTGGAAGAGCAGAATCAGCCTGATTCTCAGAGACTCACTGCAGTTTGTGAAACAGCAAAACACCCCAGTATGCAATGACTAAACCTTTAATTACCTCTCTGAATGATGGAGTGAGGCTACAATCTGATAAAAGTGTTTAATTGCTGGCAATTGCTAAAAGAAAAGAAGAAAAGAAAAGAAAAGAAAAGAAAAGAAAAGAAAAGAGAAAAGAGAAAAGAGAAAAGAAAAGAAAAGAAAAAAGAAAAGAGAAAAGAGAAAAGAAGAATAGAAAAGAAAAAAGAAGAAAAAAGAAGAAAAGAAGAAAAGGAAAGAAGAAAGAAAAGAGGAAAGAAAAGAAAAAAGAGAAGAAAAGATTTTTGAAACACAGCACATAATTTGCAATACCATTTCAATACTAATGGCAGCTCTCCTGCTCTTAGGAAGAGGGTGACAGGAAATTTCTTCCATTCATTGTAATGGAGCAGGATTAAGTTCAGTGTTGCAAGGAATGGGCACCTTCATCAAAAATATGGTGAGGGGTTGGGGAGAGTCTTGTGCTTGGAGGTACTTATTTCATCCATCTCTTTGGGAAAGGAGATCCCTGTTTGTAAGACATGGCTTTTCATTGGGCATGACTGTGAGCTTTGCCACAGTCTTATGCTTATGGATAAAGCAGTCCCCATCACTTCAGTAGGATGTCTTGTGAGTAAGGGAATAACCATGACTGTCACCTTGCTCCCAAAATTCCTCTGTTTCTCTCTAGTGAATTTCTTACAAGAAAAAACAAAAAAAAAAAGCCTGTTACCAAATACTCCTTATAAATTATTGGCAAAACTTAAAAGAAGGATAAGGTTTTCACTGTTTTCTGTGCTCAGGAAGAGGTAGTGGTTCCTGTACAATTGGCAAAAGCAGAAAAAAAAGTCATCCCCCAGCTGATTTAACATGTGCTGCTGAGTCATTGGTTCAGTGTCCCTGAAGTTTGATTGATAATGTAACCTACCACAATCTCATGGTATGCCATTTAAAAGAGCATCTGATCTTACTGAAACCAGATATAATGGATTTAGAACATGGCTGAAAAGTTCCTGGATTACTCAGGAGAGAGAATGAAGCATCAGCTAGTGCTGTGACTTCAGGCTGGACTTGAGAGGAGAGGGTTTTTAGGGACTCAAGTTGTTCCATGCCTGATGATGTGAAAAATAAATTTTGTAATAGGCACATAACTAGTCTGTCTTAGGTTTTGTCATATCCCCATGCTCAAGCATCATCTGAGAACTTCATCATCTCCTATATACTTAGTATTTCAATTATGTGGGAAAGTGCTGTTATCTCCAGATGAGGTAGGAGGAAAAAGTTCTCAAATGATCAATTTACAGATGGGGAGGAAAGGCACAGCAAGACTAAGTAATATACTGAAATGTGAGGCAGAGGACAGAAGTGAATCCAGGTGTTCTTGCTCTCTCATCCATCCTTCCTCTTGCAGCTGTCATTCAGCTAGGAGGTTTAATTTGTCCTACCACAGAGACAGCACCAAGAGCCTGCACCCTTTGAGCTCTTTGGGAATTCACAATCTGATGGCTCTGGTACTGCTTCCTTCCCCTAGATCAAGCCCACCTGCAGAAAAAATGGCAGTGAAAATGCAGCTAGGGCAAGGGAAGACTTTTGCAGATACCTTGTCAGATGGAGGCTGGTATTTACAAAGACAGGAGAGCCTACTCTGAGGTGCAGTCAGTTGAAGCATCTTAGCTGAAGCTGAGTGGGTCATAGAATCATAGAATGGCTTGAGTTGGAAGAGACATTAAAGATCACCTAGTTCCAATCCCCTGCCATGGGCAAGGACATCCATCTGGTCTCTAAAGCCCTTTACCTGGTTGTCAGGTGTGTATAACATAGCAGGACTCTAGTGGCTGTGTACGATTACAAGGAGAGTGGTCTTGAAAGCTTGAGTAGGAGAGAAGGCAGTTTGTCAGGTGTTGCACTGGAGGGTCTGCGAAGTCCTTGGCAAACAGAGGAAAGGGGATGTGGTTGATGAGGTGAATTGATTTTATGTATTTTGGTTTAAGGAAGAAATAAAACTGGAAGCCTGAAGAGAAAAGGGCTGAAACCCTGCAGCTAGAACACATTGCTGAGAGTGTGCCTGCGCTGTCTGCGGGGCTGCACCTGTTTGGAAGGAGCTCCCAGCCTTCCACAGGCAAGGGAAAAGCAGGCTGTGGCTGTGGGAAGACTTGGCCAGGGCTGCAGTGGGACATATAACATGAGGCTGTTACATTTGACTGTGATATATAAGCTATTTAGCATGTTATACATTAGGACGTGATGCTGATACAATGTCTGGTGCTCGCTTGTGTTTCCATAAGCAAGAAAAGCACTGCTATATTTCAGACAGCAAACCATTACTCCAAGCTCAGCATCTCTGACTTCCTCTGATGAAGTAACAATCTGCATGTGCCACCTCAATTTTAATTAAAAAAAAATCACTCATTAGGAAGCCAAAACTTTGTCTAGTGAGCAGAGTCTAATGCACTGTCTCGAGCTCTGTTTGCATCTGTTCCCTGGCACACTGTGTACAGAAGGCTTTCACATGGTGTGAAGAATGAGTGCTGTGTGAAGCAGTGGGGTTCAGGTTTGCTGTGGCAGCCTGGGCCTTGGCAAAGGCATAATTGTTCATCCATACTTTAAATATATGAATCTGCTCAATGGGAGGATGAAAACTAAGTCTCACCTGAGGACTCCCTCATAACCACCATGCAGTGTGTTAAAATTGCTCAGAGTCTCAGAACCTGGCTGCTTCATTTCTTAACCAGCATGGCTACTCCATATGTGTCTGTTATCTCTTGGCAGCGAAGACAAATGATTTTGTCCACTGCAAGCCTGGATTTGGCTGCTGATGTAGCAGGAAGAGCTGTGAGCTTTGACTGGTGGACTTTTTATCCCCACTTACGTTTCCATCTGGGAAGCCTGTGTGCCCCACAAACCATATATCTTCCCTCCAGTGATGAGAAACATGGAAACAAGCATTGAGACTCTCATTTCTCCTTCTTTAAGATGGTTTGCTCTCTATTCAATTCTTTGTTACTGGAACTGATCCTGTGGGGTGGCTGCGTGTCTGTGACCTTTGAAGGTCTTATGGGAAACACCAGCTCATGGGCAGCCTGCCACTGCCTGCCCTTTGGGTTCTGTTTAATTTATTCTGGGGCTACCCTTGCTTGCCTATTTAGATCATGATGAGAGAGGCACCATTGCTGACTCATGTCCCTCACACACATGCATGTACTATAAAACCACACCAAGCTTCAAGCTCATGAGAGAAGTCAGAGAAAGCAATTTAAAAATTAATTACAATTTTTTTTTTTTAACTAACAAGTTATATTGGATTTTGATTTTCTTTTGTATTAGTTGCTGCTGATTTCTTCCAGGCTCTTACTTACTATGCACAATATAAATATTTACCTGACACGACTGTGCCATGCACTATACCACAAGATCAGCAACACAAATGTCAAGTGCCTGGGATGTAACCACAGTAAACTCTTTAGCCATGAGACAGTTTTTTCCCCCCCATTACATGTTGTGGAAGGTCTTGTGTTTCTTTTAGAACCATAATGGAAAGAACAGATACACAGCTTTGGAATTCATTCTTTCTTGGTCTGAAACTGACTCAATTTCATGACATTCAGGCATGTAGAAAGTTCACCTTTTCTCCCCCAGGCATTTGAGAATGACAAATAACTGTGGTGGTGGTGGGGAAATCACTTTTTACTCTTGTTATTATTATTACCTGTCTTACCAGTAATGGTTTATATTAAATTCTGCTGCTTTTCTTAAGTTATTACTTGAGATTAGGACTGTGAGAGGGGAAAAAAATGTCTGAAAATATGGTTTACATAGAACCAAAAGCACTTAAATGAAAACCAAGCACTACCTATGCTGGTTCAAGAAAACTTTTTCCTGAGTTAGTAAGAAATCAGTTTCCCTCTATAATGGGCATATGCAGTGAAAGTAAAGCAATGCAAACAAAAGGGCTAGACTTAAGCACCTGTCCTAGAATGATGTGGCACATCTCCCTCCACTGAAACAGTCCAGCTTGTCAAGCATACATCCATTAGGTGATGTCATTCACAAGGCAAATGAACACACATGGATGGTAGGATGGCTGGCAGTCTTTACAATCTTCTGTCCATATTCATTTCTTTCCCTTCCAAAATGAATTTGTAAAGGTTGTGACTAATTATATACTGATTGGTAAAATATTCCCTAGTACATACACTATTTAGAGGAAAAAATAAATCCACTATTTTGGGTGGTTCATTTTTAAACAGTGAAAGGACTGCATCCACATGTTTAGATGTTGCCACTAGGTTTTACAGAAACCAAAGAGTGTTGAGAAGTTATCATTAACACCATTTGGTTTACATAAAACCTAATAAGGTTGTGTAAACTGGGATAAGAAGCCCCAGTTGTAGACAGAAACCCATTATACTTAGCACTGTGTAAATCATGGAATCACAGAATTGTCAGGGCTGGAAAGGACCTCAAGGATCACCTAGTTCCAAGCACCCTGCCATGAGCAGGGACACCTCACACTAGATCAGGTCACTCAGAGATGCAGCCAGCTAGGCCTTAAAAACCTCCAGCAATGAGGCTTCTACCATGTCCATGGGCAACTTGTTTCAGTGTCTCACCACCCTCCTGGTGAAGAATTTCTTCCTAAATATAAACCAAGGACTCAGTTCTTGCCCTTAGTCATTTCCAGACTAAGGCAAGAAATAATAGTAGCAGAAGTAGAGCCACAAGTCTGGTAATGGTTCCAAACAGACAAGGAAGCACAAGGGAATAATTAGGTAAGAGTAGCTAGAGTAAATTAGCCATTATATTTACTATCAGTTGTTTTCCTGTGGCTAGCCTAGGAATGGAGATGTGTCTAGAGGCATCTGAGAGAGAAGAATGAGGTGAGTCTGCTGATATTTACGGAAGCTTCTTCCAGCCTGAAGGCTGGCATGGGAGAAAGGACAAAAGTGCTCATCAGTGAGCACAACACATGGGTGATGATGGCAGGCATCCCTGGCTGATCAATGGAGAGAACTGCTATGTTGATAGCCTAGGAAAAAAAAAAAAAGATAGGTGGAGTGTGGATAGGTCGTGAAGGGCTTTTAGAGTTAAGATGAATAGCCTAAGCTTGATGCACTGCCAAGTTCACAGATGATTCACTGCTTTCTTTTTCCTCTTTTTCTTTTTTTTTTAAGTCTGAACTTCCACATTATTTTTATTTGATTAATGCTATTGAGTTCTTTTGACTTATTTCCTCATAATAACCAACATTCCATTCATTTTTACAAGGAATCCATTCAAAATAATTGATGGGTTCCTCCAGCTCAATGGAGTTGATGTCATGACTTGTTGGTTTATTTCTATACTGTCAGTAGGAATGGCTCAGTGCACAAAGAAGGTCACTTAAATTACTTAATATAAAGTGCTTGATTGTTCTTAGGTAAAGAACAGCATCAAGCAGGTTGTGGTAGGCTTGGGATATGTAGCCTGGAGAAAGACATTTTTACCTAAGAAATTGAATGCTCCCCAAAGTAACATCTGGTACTGGAGTTTGTTTGGATGTGTCTGCCCTTTTAACTTGTGATATTACATGAAGGTTTCTTTTTATGTCTTTCCAAGTTTGGTGTGGAGAAACTGATTCCAAGATGCATTTTCAGTAATGAATGTACTGAACAAAACACTAGGCTGCTTCTTCACTGTGGTGTTAGCTCTTCACCTCTCTTTTCTGAGGGGGACATCCACGTGGTAATGGAATGATCTTTGTCCCACTTCCTACTGGTGCCTGAGTGTCCATACTGACTGATAGTACACACAACTCTGCAACTACCTTCCTATCCTTGTGTGCAAGCCAAGGTTGTCTGTACCTGCAGCACCTCTCCTATGGAGACAGACTGAGAGAGTTGGGGCTGTTCAGTCTGGAGAGGAGAAGTCTCCCAGGAGACCTTATTGTGGCCTTCCAGTATCTGAAGGGAGCTACAAGAAATCTGCTTAGGGACTTTTTAGGGTGTCAGGTAGTAATAGGACTAGGGGCTATGAGGCAAAACTAGAAATGGGTAGATTCAGATTTGATGTCAGAAAGAAGTTCTTCACCATGAGGGTGGTGAGGCACTGGAACAGGTTGCCCAGGGAGGTGGTAGAAGCCTCATCCCTGGAGGTTTTTAAGGCCAGGCTGGATGGCCTGGATCTGAGCAAACAGATCTAGTGTGAGGTGTCCCTGCCCATGGCAGGGGGCTTGGAACTAGATGATCCCTGAGGTCCCTTCCAACCCTGGCAATTCAATGATTCTAAGTAATGAATCTCTGGTAGAAGCATCTCATTAGCACCTGAGAACAAATATTCAAACACTCAGGAATCCCAGTTTGACCAAGGATGTCTCTGCTTGTATGAGCAGCAGACACTGTTTGTAAGGTGACAAATGACAAACTTCTCTTTTTTAAAATAAATTAAAAAAAAAGGATCTTTGGCTTCCTAAGACAGTCTATTACCCATCTTACTTGTGATCCAACTGATGATGAAGTCAAAGTAAATGTTGAACATCTTCATTTGTATGGGGTGGAGCCTGGAATCTTGAATGAAAACTTATGCACATCCTGGTGAGAATGTGCTTGCTACCACTTCCATTGCACTTGCTTTGCTCAGAGTAGAGCAATCAGCTGGAGTTTATCCATGAATCCTGTTTATTAGAAGAACAGGAAAAAATATGTTGGTCTGGTGTAGTGTGATATTAGGGCACTGAAGCTGTATAGTCTTACATGTGTATTACATGAAAAATCTTCATGCCACTCATTCTCATCAGAAGTGCCTGCAGACCTCTTGCTGTCCTCTTCATGAACAGCTAAATTCTACTTCCCTTCATGTGCTGCACCCTGTGCCTTGTAGTGATGGAACTCAGGGACACTTTGTACTCCTAAAATCCATGAGAAAGAAATTACAAGATCATGACATCTGGAAACTGAGATTAAAAAAAGTGTAGGGTGGGAAGAATCCTCTTTATTTCAGGAACACATCTGAATGGGAAAACGAATCCAAGTGTTTCCCCCAACATTCCTAAAACCAGTGGTTTTGTCTTCAGCTGCTGTTAAGTTGGTGGAATGACATTGATTTATGTAGATCTAAGACACAGCTCTTTGAAATGGTGATTTTGTGGCCTTTTCTTGAATGCTAAATATAGAGTGGAGTACCAGCTTTGACAGCTTTGGCATGTGCCTTTTTTTCTCTTAACTTCCATACCACCCTAAAAGCAGAGACACCCCTGCAATAAATATTTTTCAAATACTACAATCATAGAATCACAGAATTGTCAGGATTGGAAGGGATTCAAAGGATCATCTAATTCCAACCTTTCTGCCGTGGGCAGGGACACTTTCCACTAGATCAGGTTGCCATATCCAGCCTGGCCTTAAAAATTTCCAGGGATGAGTCTTCCACCACTTCTTTTGGCAACCTGTTCTAGTGTCTCACCACCCTTATGGTAAAGAACTTCTTCCTAACATCTAATCTAAATCTGCATTCCTCTAGATTGGATCCATTCCCCCCAGTCCTATCACTACTCAACACCCTAAAAAGTCCCTCCCCAGCTTTCCTGTAGGGCCCCTTCAGATGCTGGAAGACCACAATAAGGTCTCATCAGAGCCTTTTCTTCTCCAAACTGAACCACCCCAACTCTGGAGCAAAACTAGAAGTGGGGAGATTCAGATTGGATGTTAGGAAGAAGTTTTACACCATGAGGGTGGTGAGACACTGGAAGAGGTTGCCCAGGGAGGTGGTGGAAGACTCATCCCTGGAGGTTTTTAAGGCCAGGCTGGATGTGGCTGTGAGCAACCTGATCTAGTGTGAGGTGCCCCTGGCCATGGCAGGGGGGTTGGAACTGGATGATCCTTGTGGTCCTTTCCAGCCCTGACAATTCTATGATTCCAACTCTCTCAGCCTGTCTTCACAGGAGAGGAGCTCCAGCCCTCTGATCATCGTTGTGGCCCTTCTCTGGACAAGACTAAGAATCTTTTGGGTTTTGATATTTGCTTTTAGAAGGAGTTATAGATAATCCCTTTTAAATGGCTGTGCCTTTAGAAGTTTGCTTGATAAGGCTCCTTATAAATTAAACTGGATTGGATTGAAAGTTAAAATATGAAGATATATTGGCTCAATATCTTATAATGAGAGTTTGGTTTCACCATCTAAGTGGAAGGGTTGACTGCCCCTCAGCCTGAAAGTACTCTTCCTCCTTAGTGTACATCCCTGAGTAAATCTCTGTATCTCAATCCCCCTTGTAGGTATAGGTAAGGTTTCTAGTGTGTAGTATTTAATTATTTTTGTTTTTCTCTGTGTATTTTTAGACAAATGAAGGCTGAATGTGAAATTAAACATTAGGTTTTCAGAAACAAGAACCTAAAGTTTTGTGGTGTGGGCTTTTTTTGGGTTTTTTTTTTGGTTTTTTTTTGCTTTGTTGTTTGGTTGTTGTTGGTTTTGGGGTTTTTTTTGTTTGTTTTGTGTTTTTTTGTTGTTGTGGGGTTTTTTCTTTTTTTTTTTTTGGGGGGGGGTTGGTTTGGTTTTTTTTCTGTTTAGTTTTGTTTGGTTTTGTTTCTTTCAAATATTTGTATAGGGCCCTTTGCAGAATGATTGGACACCTTATGATGCCTTCAGATGCTACCAAGAGCTACTGACTGCTCAACCCTGGGGACCTTTGGCAAAATATGCAGAAAGACAACCAACCCTAGCAACCAAATGGTTTATCTGCTTCAAAGTGAGTGTGTCTGCTTCAAGTTCTGTTCATGTGCAGGATGTTTTGGCACCTTTCTTCCTTTAAGGTTTCAGTGTAATTCTACATTTCACATATAACGGGCCAGGACCAGTTTTAGTATCTGACCAGTCTCAGTTGAGTCTTTATAAGACACAGCTAGAGATCAGCAGCAGTATAAAGGAAGGAAGAATACTTCATAAAGAATGAAAAATAGTGGAGGATTTGGAAGGCCACAGATGTCCATTCTTATGCAAAGTGGAACCAGTTTTGAAATTGGGTTAACTTAATAGGCTGTGAATTATACAAGCTCTTTAAGTTAATCTGATTTCATAGCCACCTTAGCGTATCCACACTTAACTGTCTGAGGACCAGAGCACAAGTCCTTTGAAGTGTCAGATGAGGTGGATATTGCTGCAAAATTTCCATGCCATCAGAGGATGTTGCTGGTGGGATCTGCCACTGAAAGGTATTTGAATCTCAGACTATGACATGAATAAGTTGGTACAGAAAACGTCATTGCCAGCACTCGTTTGCTTGGAGTGATGACAAATGATTATGCTGTTTCTTTCCATTGTGCACACAGTTCTCTGATGTTATTCCCATCCTCTTTGCTATATCACAAAGATCATTCAATTCCTGATTGAAGTCCCTGGCATCTTACTTCCAATGCCCTGCGGCATTAACACATTGCATGATTCTGTTTCAACATCCTTTGCTTCTTGGCAGAGATTTCCTTCTATATTCCAAGCCTAGACAGTGCATGAAAGGATTTCTGAGCTTTTATACAACAATCTTGGCTGCCTTTTCCCCCCTGTTTTTCCTTTTTCTTTTTTTTTTTCCTTCTCCAAGGTAGTGACTAACTACTCTATCTCCCCATTAGCTGTAATGAAAACATGAATTACACAGAGAGGTTACCTGAAGGTAAATGTAGAATTCAGTACAAATGTTGCCAGAAATGAAGATTTTTTTGGTAACAGATTTTTTTTTTTTAATAAATGAAAAATGAAAAACCTTAAATTTGTTTTATCCCAATTCAACTGAAAAAAAACCCAACAAACCCAAGCATATGTGTGTGTGTGCAGATACATGTGTGTGTTTATATATGTACATACACAAACTCCCATGCATCTCTCTGCTTGAGCTTTTCATCAAAGCTTAAAACAAATATTTTTTTTATGAGATGGAATTTTCTTTGGGAAAACCAATTCTGCAAACCCTTTCATACCTGTTCCAAGCAGAAGAACAGGCTGATTCTCTGCTAGAAATTGCTTTGAAGGCATTTTATACCAGTCTATACAAAGACTATGCTGTAAAACTAGTATGTCCAATTCCTCTCTCAGAAAAATATAATAAATTCACAAGTGTTCAAAAATCTCCCAAATATCCTCTCCTGTGTTTCCCAGCCTAATGCAGAGCATATTAGATAATGAAAGTAAACAGAAAACACACATGCCAATATTTCCTGTAGCACATAACTGCATCCTCACCTAAATGCTAATCACAAGCTGATACTTGCCTGCATAAATCTAATCAGCTTCTTTCAGAATTGCATGAGGAATGATTCCTTTCATCTGCATGGGAAAACATCCAAATGGAGTAGCACATTTGTGTCCTCTAATAGTGCTGTTTTCTCTGAAATATACAATAACAACCTCTCTACTTCTCACAAGTATCCTGATAGCAATACTCTCGTGCTCATTTTAATTTTCTCAGCATCCAGCTCTGAAGGCAGAAGGGTTTTTAGGTGTCTAGACATATATTCTGCCAGGTACTGAGCAATCCAGCTCAAAGAAGGCCTTTTGCCACTATATGCAGTTGGAGGGTGTGTTGGTGGTAGGTGTGATGCTATAGAGAAGCAGGACTCTTGGCTGATGCAAACTGGCATACCTCCTATCAGAAGGAATCACTCCAAACTGCTGAATATAAACACAGTAATACAGTTGTGTTGATTGCTCAGGGATTGCTTGCAAAGCAGAAAGGGTAGAGAACAGCTGAGGTTTAAGTTTGATCAATTGTTTTGTTGAAGTTCTGTCTCGTCCACCCTGCATCTGTCACTGGTGACAGGAAGGAGATATTCTGCCCTCTGCTCAGCACAGGCAGGGCTTTGCTTAACTACATCCTTCTCCAGACTCCCAGGTCCCTATTTCCTATGCTGTTATATGTGGTAGAGGGTATGGTGAAATACTTCTGTCATGTTGCTCCCCAGCAGGAGCTGTCTTCAGCCTGGTGAGTGCAAGCACCAGGTGGAAAAGGTGCCATCTTACATTCTATAGGTTGTATAACTGATGCAGGTCCTGGCATGAGTGTGTGCCCAGGTGGAGGCATGTGGGAAATTCTGAGGCTGAACAGAAGAGTGTCTATAGATGTTAGGAAGAGCAACCTGGTTTCTGAAATCCTTCGATCTCAACTGTTGCTCACTTCCAACTGTCTGGACTTCAGGGCCTCCACCCTGCCCAAGCCCAGCAGTGGTCTGGTGTCTCTTTCCTCCATCTGGCTCCATGCATTTTGCCAAAAGAGGAGTGGGGCACAGCTTCAGAGGGGTGTCCCTGTGGCAAAACGCTGGTTTACTTGACATCAGGCAATGGAAGCCATAAAGGAGCTGCAGAAAATGATGAAGTAGGTATTTTGTTGGTGTTTTATTTTATACCATTTTTTTAAAAATATTATCTCATCTGCTTCAGGCATGTACCAATCAAACTAACATTTTTACATAAAGCCCAGGGTGAAGTTCAGTAGAGAATGAAACCTGAAACAGAACGAAAAGCGTTGCGTGCATCTTTGGTTTCACAGTTTTAAAAGTTGCATGGATTGGCTGCTGTAGATTTTTTTTTATTTATTTCTTGTCAGACTCCCAAAAAAGCAATTATGTAAGTCCTCATTACAAGTGAGTCACCACTATTGTTTTGTTTCATAAAGTGAAAATGCTTTAGCACTGGATTTCCTCTGAGAGTGCAAAAGAGCATATATTAAAAAAACCTCAGCTTGCTTCTGCTTTACCTCTCCATAACTCAGAAGTGGTTAAGTAAATTACAGCTACTAAACACTGCTGCTTGTTGTTGAACAAAAGTAAGGTTAAGGCTTATTCATATGTAAAACAAAACAAAAAGAAAAGTGTTGAGCAAGCTTTAATAAACCACTGAAGGCAAGGTAAAACTTAACAGAGAAACTGCTTTACTAAATATTTACCAGCTAATGCTATTTCCAACATCTTTACAATTAAAGCACTTCAATCTAAACTCCAACTTTCTGTTCTAAGGGAACTTGGAAGAGGTCATGTTTTGAGCATATGTGTAAAACAGCATTCCATAATTGATTTATTAACATATGAGGTCATATTTATGATTTTCTTTTTGAAAGCTATGAAAGCAAGCTCTAACTGTATAATCCTGCATGATCTATTCAACAAAAATCTGCTTCAAAAGTCCAGGAAAAGAGTGAAAGGGGAGGGGGGGATAAAAAAAAAGGCAAGAAAGGCAGCAGAGTATATTTTGTAACGGTTAAAGGTTATTCTCCAAAGGACAAATTAATGTAATTTGTACTTGGTAAGGACCATGTTGGATGTTTTATTTGCATTCTTTCACATCTCAGGAGAGGTGTTGCTAAATAGGTCCAAATGGGATGAAAAGAATATTTTTTATTTAAATGCAAACCCTGCAGTTTTCAGATTACAATGTCACAGTGTGGATGGGGCTGGGAAATGCTACCTTAAGAAGAGTCTTGGTGCCCAGGACTTGTATGCAGCTTTTTTTTTTCTTTCTTTCTTCTTCTTTTCTTTTTTCTTTTTTTTTTTTTTCTTTTTTCATCTGTGAAGTCTTTTTCTGCATATAATTTCTGAAATGTGAAGCACATGCTTGGTTGTTCTGTAGCACAGGTCCCTCTTCAGCAGCCTCTACTCACTCTCTATCAAAGTCAAATCTCCCTTTGAAGTCCTGTGTGGTGCCCAAGCCCTGCGTGCTGCACAGGCAATGCCTCTTCTGCTGCTTCTTCTGCTGTTCAGGGCAGGGGTTGCTCTGGCATGTGCTTGCACAGAGCCCAGCCATGCTGGACATTCACCCCTGTGCTGCTCTTGTTGTAAGGGTGTTTAATCACCATTTAAACACATTTTTGATCCAATAGCTGCTCCCAGTGACTCCTCTGTGCCTGGCTGCAATTTAGTTTCTGTTTCTAGGTTCAGGTCGGAGAGGCACATTTGGGTCCTCCCAAGCTGTGACCTCTACAATCACCCAAACTCCCCCACTGTTTTGCTTCTGCTTTCCCAAGGCTCTGCAGGGACTGTGCACAGTCTGGCCTCCTGCTTTATTCTAGGCTGATGTTACAGGCAAACAATACATTTAGCATGTGATTTTTTTTTTTTTAAAGAATGAGGTTAGCACATGACTCTTAACTATGAGATTCCTTGAAGTTATTAAAGTATTAGAGATGGTATTAATTGTATTCAAGCTGATGGAAATGTCCTGCTAGACACCATCTCCTAATCTCAGCAGACCCTACCCTGTTCTGAGTATTCAAAATTAGTCTGAACATACTCCACCTACCCCCTGGAAAAGGCAAATGGAGTAAAGTCACTTAAACATAACTCATCTTATCTCCTTGTAACATGATCCAATACCCATCTCTGTTCTTGCCCATCTGCTCAGCATTTTTGGTACCTCATGGTTTTCCTTCAGAGGCAGCTCAGCAGCTCAAGGTGGCACAAGGTTACAGACGTGATGGTCTCCCAGTGGTAGTCCTCCAACAGAGTGACAAGTGTCTCCCTTGGGCAGAGCTGCTGTCTGGAATGCTATTTAATAGGCTTATCCTGGGCAAGCTGAGACATGAGTCAAAGATATAATATGAACTGGAGTTCATAATTTCATACAAACAGCCCTCTCTTGGTTACAGTCTGTTCTGAAAGCCTGATGATGGATTGAGCTTGGTAAAACAAAAGAGAGGGAAGAACAACATTGAGTGAAGGGCAAAAACTGATTTTCACCAAAAATGCTGCAAGAAAAAAAAATGAAATGAGATTGAAGGTGTTCCACCAGCTGTACAGCTCTTAGGAGTAAACTGTGAAAGATTCATAGTTGTTTTTTTTTTAAATATATATTTTTATTAATTGATTAACTCTGATTTATTTATAAGCCAAAGTAAAGACTGTCCCTCAGAAAACTCATTGCAAGTGTAGAAAAGTTCCTGTGCAGGAGTGAAATTTGAGAGCTTTGTTGACTGTGGAATCTTCTGCTGTGGAAACAATTAACATGAATCATAATTGTCCATCTCTAGAAAGATATTCCCTGGCTTAATTTAATGGCTTAGCTATTTCCAAGAGAAACTTTTTATACTTAATTAACTTAATTAACCACTTCTGGAAAATCCTCTGCTGGTGTTCTAAGTGCAGCCTATGTGTTGGAGAATATTGTGATATTTGAAGAAGTTTGTGTGCTCTTCTGTTCATACCTTTCCACACTCCCATGTACTTTCCTACTTTCTGCAATGCTGTGATTCACTCTTCAAATGAACCACAGCCTTAGACAGAGGAAAGGAAAACATATAGAGATATAGGAAAACATATAGAGATATAGGTGTCTATGTGACATAAATTGGGTTCCTAAGACCTAAATGGATGGGACCTGATGTCCAAGAAAGGGCTGAGCCCTTGGGGGCTGATGGGCCAGCCTGGGGATGCTACAACCCAAAAGCCCACCCTTAATGATGGTCAATGCCCATCTTAAAAGCTGCACTTGGAGTTGGGTTTGGCAAGAGCAGTGAATGCTGGGGGTCCAGGTAAGGACTGGAGTGGCTTCAAAACCCAGTGCCGTACTCTTGTGGCAAGTGACAAAGATAGATCTTACCCAGAGCCTCTGCAGTTGTTCCTGAGAGCATACAGGAATCGTGGATATCCTCTTTGAAGAAAAAGTGCCTGTTTTTTAAAGCTGTTTGTTGGCCTGTGGCAAAAAAAAAAAAGCTATGGAAAAAAGCTTCTGACAGACACATGAAAAACATTTCAAGTTGTGTTATACTGTAATTATCCTTCTGGAGTTAAGCAGTCATGTAATTTTGGTATGACAGCATGCTAGAGGTTTTTTTCTTTCCCTCTGATTTTTGTAGGGTTGATGTTCAGAGAAGAGCTGGGGTGTATTTACTCCCTGTCCCTAGCTAATTCTCTTTAATCACTGATGAATTGAGTCACTGATGCATTAGAATGGTACTAAGTTGTGGGGTTTTGTTTTGTGGGACTATATGCTCTTGAGAATCCTTTAAATGCACAGAAATTGCTATGGGAAAGAACCCTGAAGCACCTAATCCATCCACCCCAGGTAGTGTCTCCTACCTAAGATGCCTGTTTCACAAGGAACATTTTTTTTCTGGGTTTGTTTATTTTTCAATTATTGTCACAGGGTTTATTTTCATTCTGAACTTGGAAAAAAAAAATCTGTTTCTGAAAATTCAGATTTCCGGATGAAACTGAACTGCTGCTTTCTAGTCCTTCCTCTTTATTATGCAGGTATCTGCTCATATCCCTTTATGGTGTTTGTTGCTAGCTACTGCTGAGCAAAGTGCTAGAGAATGTGATTCCACATTAATTTAGTGTGACAGTTGGTGCATGTTTTAGTCTGTTTAATAAACCTTCAGCCAATTATCAAATACAAAGTAGACTCCTTTTTTTTTTTTTTCCCCCTAATCTTATGAAAGATGATTTCAATTGGGACTAAAACAATTGAAAGTTTGTGTATTACATGTTTGATGTCAAGGGCAGGTGATACTATTTTCTATTTTGATAAACTATACCATGATAAACTGTTCAGAGGTGTTTCAACAGTACTGCATCTTCAGAAGCATCAGTCACACAAATCTCCTGTGATGCTAGCACAACAGTGGTAAAAAAGCCATCATGGATTCACAGGAACACAGGGAGGGTTGCAGATTTTATGATGTGGGGAGTTAAAAATACTCTCTCTGCCTGTTACATGGCTGTGGTTTGCCAAAGATTAGGATTGGGATTGCACAGTTTCTGTGTTACTGAGCAGTCCAGTCTAGTTAAGGATGTCCCTGCTCCCTGCAGATGGGTTTAAAGGTCCTTTCCTACCCAAACCATTCTGTGATTCTATATCACCCCAAGAAAATTGTGCTCTGTGCTGCACAACCTCTTTCACCCCCAGCAGTGCAGTGTGGTCTAAGGGGCTCAACCACCCCTTGCATTTGGAAGAATATTTTCCCAGTTGCTTGGCACTGCAGGTGATGTCAAATTGGAGAGGAGAAGGCTGAACCCAGTGCTGTCCCTCTGGCCTGCCTGGAATTTCAGGCAATTCTCTGGGAATAGTTCAGATATTTGTTTGTTTGCTCATTCTCTTTATCTCATGAAGTTACAGAATGCTAATGAGATGTCTTTCTATTTATAGAAAATAAAACATATGGGGAAAGGATTATGTCTGTCACACACTGCCAAGCTGATTTCATACAGCAACAGCTCTACAGGGAAAGTTTCTCTTCCAGTACTCCTGGGAAGTTGAACTGAGACTGTGAGCCAGGAATCCTGGGTTCTAGTCCCTCCATCTGCAAGGCACCAAACCCCCAGTTCCTCCCCTCATCTGCAATTTAACTAGTTTCACTACACTTCCCTGTCCCTCTCTGGGTGCTGTGGAGTTAATTAATGCACAGAAAGCCCTGAAGATTCTTGGATGTAACTTTTGTTTCTTGTGTTTTCACAGTAGCTTGAGAAAGGAACCTTCACACTAAAGCAAAGCCTTAGGCTTTTCCAAGTGGAAGGTCACCTCTGCTGTATCTTTTGCTGAGGTGGATAACACCAGCCATTGATAGGTCAAGTTCAAGCAACCACCCAGTAGCTGCAGAACATCTATGTGCATTTCTTCAGTTCTGTGTCATTCAGGCACCCCTCAGTAATATCCCACCCTGAGAGAGAGCTGGAGCTGCTGAAATGGGGCAGGCACACTTGTGCACAACCATGTAGAAACTGAAATGCCCCTTGAGCATCTCATGGGGAAATGAAGGGTTAGGAGTGGTGGTAATGTCCTCTGTCTTCTATTCATGCTTGATAGATCACAGTGAAGCAGGGCTTCATGCAAGGTTTGAGGATCATTAGCAGGGACCTTAGACTGAATGGCACTGTCAGTCCTACTAGAGAAAAATCCTCTGCATATGTGACATAGAGGCATGCATAGCAAGGCAAAGCAGCAGACCAGAGAGCTTTGTGAGCAGACAGCCTGAAGCTGAAGGTAGAGTGGGTCAGATTTAATTTGCATGCAGTGCACCACAGTGCCTGGTAAGGACCATTTTCCCTTGGCTGGCTCAAGGTATTTGAAGGCAGCTCCTCAGTAAGAGACTCTTGCCACTGGGATATGTGTGACACTGTCTGTGGAATCTCTTCCAACTTTCTACAGAGTGTTTTGAAAGATTCTAATATCTGATGCTGGCTGCTGTCTTGGCTCTCTGCCTTCTGCAGCCAGTCACACCAACAAAACCTAGGTTTGCCCCATGGCATGGTCTTTCCCATGGAAGCAAAGGCCAGCTGAAGCTCAGTCCGAGTGTGTGTTTGTACCTCTGTGCAACACAGAGCCACTAGGGTGGATCTTGGGCAGAGACTCAGGCTCACCCTGCACAGGCAAGCTGGTGAGACCTGAAGGATGCCTATCAACATTAGACTGGGTGAAGATCCCCTCACTGCTGAGTCAGTGCTAGCATGCATGGCTGAAATGCTGCTGAACTGGGACCAAAACCCTGTTGATCCCTGGAAGATCTAAGCTTAAGTGTTTCAATGCCTAGGTCTTTCTCTTGCATTTCTCCCTCACATTTCCTCTCCTGAACCATCTTCTATATGTCACAGAATCTCAGAATATTAGGGGTTGGGAGGGACCTCCAGAGACCATCGAGTCTGCCCAAGTAGGTACACCTAGGGCAGGTGTAGCAACTAGAAAAGGAGCTGCAGCTGAAGTTGCATGGGTAGGCTCTGTGTGGGCATGGGAAGTATGTGTAGGTAAGGCTGGGAAATTCTTATTTGTGTCTCAGGTTTGAAATCTACAGTGCTAAAGGATTCCAGCTCAGTGTACAATGAAATAAGCAGCGTTTTCACTAAGAAATCCACTCCAAGGCAGAGGCAGAGAAGAGCTTTCCTACCTCATCTCTGCATTTGAACTTTTACTTTTGCCTGCATCTTGCACCAAATCCTGCTCTCCTGAGCAAAACTGGAAGAACCATATTCTGCACAAGGGATCTCTGCAGGGATGGGATTTCCTCCTGCAGACTGCTGGCATGGGTCTGACTGCAGTTTCCAGGGGTTAGCAATGATTGCTTCTCCTGTGCTCTCCACAGAGAGAGGATTTTGTCTGATGGATCTGCCGTGCAACCACCTGCCTTTTCTCTTGGCTTGTTTCTTCCCAAGGCAGGCAGTGGTGCCTGCTGCTTGTGCTGAGTGGTCCTTCCCACTGTCTGGAGACATTTCCTTGCCATACAGACAGCCTGCTCTCGAGTCCCCCTCCTTCCTCTTGCCCAATCATTAACATAAATCATAACCTCGCAGATGAAAAGAAATTTCCAGTCTTTGTGATCTCCTGCCAGAGTTCTCCCAGTTTTTCTCAGTTTGGGGAAGCAAATGTGCATTGCAGCATGTCCTAAGGGTTGACAAAATCAGGCTGTTTCAGACCAAGGAAGATGAGTTCTGAGCACAAGGTTCTGCTGTGGCCCTCAGGTGGAGCTGTGGGGCAGGACAATCCCTCTGCCCACCCACAGCACCACTGGGCAGACACAATCATGGGAGGCAGGGATGCAGAGAAGCCTTCTTCACCCTTCTCCATGGGCCCCCAGAGATGAACACAGCATCACAGCCCATAGGGAAGGCAGGTCTTGTCCTCATCCCCTGGCATATCTCTGAGGACAGGATGAGGTAAGGTGCACCAGGAAAGGGGTCGGGGTAGTTATCCTTGCTGGAACCAGCAACAGAGCTGCCTCCATGGTAAAGGGCTCCTGCTCTGCCAAGTGAGGCAGCTGCTTCATGCAAGTCGAGTGGGGGCTTTAGGGGTGTTTTTCCAAACAAGAGTTTTCCAGTCATTGACAATCCTGATGTATGGTCCATAGGGACACCGGCTGGGCTGTTGGTGTTTTTCATTTGTGACCTAAACAACTCCTGATTCCAAGTGCAGTCATTTCTTGGAGAGAAGAGTGGCTTTCTAAGAGGGCTTCAGACAAAGAACATATTTCCAACAATCCCCTGAGAAGTGAAATCCCTTCTGAGATGCTGTCAGAAGTTAAGAAGAAGTTCAGCTACGCTGATAGAAATGAGCAGTTTAAACCAGAGCTGCAATATGAACCAGCAGAGCCTCACAGTCATGAAGAAGTGAGCCTGGGAAACGTGACTTTGGTCTGATCAAATGATCACATCTCAGGGTCACCAAAGGCAGATAACAGCCAAATAACTGGCCTCAGCCCTTCAGCAGAGCACACTTTTAATAGGCTGCTCCAAGTCCATATGGTCTTATTTTATTGTTCCTATCTGCTTACTCTATTGAATTTGGAGGTGCCTTTTGGAAACGGATATGGCTTCCAAATTTATTCTCCTCAGGTCTTCAACTTTGCTGTTTGAAATTTGATCTTTATTTGAGATTTTTTTTTTTTTAAATGAGGACAATCCATGTCATGTGACATGATTTGATTTGCCTTGCCAGGCAGCCACCTTTCCAGGACAGAAGGTATGGTAAGGGGTGCTTTTGTGGAGTTCTGTGTTAGTTTCCCCACAGTTTATTGAGTGAGTAGAGCCTGACTTTGACAAAAGGATGCAAAGCCTTATCCAGTGAAAGTCTACCTTGATTTGTACAGGTTTTGTTAAAGTCCTCAGCTCTCCAATCCCTGCAAGTATTTTTTCATTTGTTTGTTCATTTTTTTCCTAGTGGCATAACCCACCAGAGTTTCTCTTTTCCACTGTTTCCATGCTAACTTCAATCTTTTAAGTTAAGGGGATACTCACAGCAGACCTGTTAAGACCATTTTAGCTGACATTACTTCATGATCTAAACTTTAAAGAGGGAAGATTAATGTTGAGCATTGTTCTCCCACTTACAGTCTTCATTGTCTTCTGTCCTTTTCAATCCAGAGCTGGGAGTGGCACAGAAGCAGCTGATTTCTGTCTCCATGGGGAAGAGCCATGTGTGTAATTGAGAGTGTTACACATGGGATCAGGTTTCTGGTACAGTTCTCAGCATTATAATTTGATCTGCCATGATAGGGTTTGTAGCCTGATTGGCACCTCCGACGACTTCTGTGCTGTGAATAATAATCACAAACTCCAAAAGAAGAGTACTCCAGCATGTTTGTTGAAAAAGAGTTTTTTTCAGACCTTGTCAGTGCATTTGTAGGAAAAGCAAACACCAAAGGCATGTGAGCATAGTGGGGGGAAAAAATCATTTAAGGATTCAGATGAATATTTGTAGGAAACTCGTTACAATTTCCTTCAGCTTTACAAACAGGATTACAGGAGTAATCTTCAAGTAATATGGGGATAAATCATTTTTGGAAAAAGCCCCCAATGGTTTAGGTATCAGCAGGCTTTCACTTGCTAGCAGGCATGCATGTGTTGCTGGCCCACCTCTCTTGCAGCGTGCACAAGGCACAGAAAATCCCCCTTGCTCTAATCCCAATGAGTAAGCCTCACACATGGCATTCCAGAATGCACTCAGATGCAAGCTTAGATCCCTACACTTCTGAATTGAAATACTGACATTCAAGTGTTGAGCCCTGTACAGATTTATGCATGTAATTCTTTCACTGTTTAAATCTCCCCTTCTAAGGTGTCCCCAGGATTGATGTGCTGCTCAAACCTCAGTGACTCGGTTTTGGCTGTGTGGTTGTGGGCAAGCAAGGGATGGATGTTATAGCTGATAAGTCCCTCAGATTCTCTTGTATTCCTGTGGAGTCTGGGGGTTTTAGCATCTCTCATGAGAGCCTGGTATAGTACATCCTGCGATTTGTCTGTGATCCCTGCTGAAAGCAATGGGAGTAAAATCTTCCAAGTAATTTTGAGGCTTTGGGGACAGATGAATGTAAATAGATGTGTCAAAATAACATTTCTGTAAGTGCTGGTGAGGTCCTAACTGATAGGACTACTACGGCTGTAATTCCTACCACTGCTCCTTTTCATTCACAACAGCTTCATTTCTAAAGAACCATCTTGACTACTGGTCAATTACTACCAAAATGGAAAACATAACTCAGATTCACCTGGGTAAAGTTTCATAGAACTATCATAAATGAACACAACAATGGTAATAAATTACTTCTCACCCCTTATTAGGTGCAGAGTTAATTTAGTGGACAACTGAAAAGATGTGGGCTCTTGGAACTGCAAGAATCAAAGCTGCTGATATTCAAACCCCACCTGGATGAGTGCCAGTGTGATCTGCTCTAGGTGATCCTGCTCTGGCAGGGGGGGTGGACTGGATGATCTTTCCAAACCCTAACATTCTGTGCTTCTGTGCTTAAGATATAACTACCTATATTTTATATACATCTGTCTCTGTTTACAAAGACCTGTAGTGATAGGATGAGGGACAATGGATTCAAACTACAGAAGAGTAGATTTAGATTGGATGTTAGGAATGAGTTCTTTACCATGAGGGTTGTGAAACACTGGGACAGGTTGTCCAGGGAGGTGGTTGGGGCCCCATCCCTGGAGATATTCAAAGTGAGGCTCACAGGGCTCTGGGCAACCTGATCTAGTTGAGGATGTCACTGCTGAGTGCAGAGGGGCTTGGACTGGATGACCTTTGGAGGTCACTTCAAACCCAGACCATTCTGTGATTCTGTGACCTCAGTCCTGAACATTACAAACAGAATTTTCTCAACAATGCCATTTAAAATATTATTTTTAAATTGAATTTTTTCTTTATTTTTTGTTTTAACCTATTCTTTCAGAAGCTGTCAGATTAATTGAAAATATGCTCTTTGGAAATTAAGATGCAATCCTGAGTGCTCCAGTTTTATGTGTGTACACCTAAGACTTTGGTTCAATAATACCTTCAGTCTTTGAGGCCCTGTAAAACAGCATTAGAAATAATTTAAAAAAAAAAAGGTGAGGTAAAAGTTAGTCCAGTTCTCAAATAGCTTGTAGCATCTGCACCTGCTTTCTACACAAAGTGTCTAAATTTTAATTAGTGATTTCGCATGGTCTGCTCTTCTTAACTAGCAGTGTCTTTTATTTCTTCATCTGACAGCCTCCTCACCCCCAGGGTACGATGGAAAATGACTCATTTTCATGTAAGGTAGAGGAGTTTAGTGAATATATGACCTACAGAATTTCCTAATTTTGGTTTTTGGTTGCCTTTTTTTTATATATATATATAATATAATGTATTTTGATGCATTTCAAAGATAATCTGTCTGATGCTTTGCATATTCCTCCTTAATTGCAGTGTATCTCAAGATGATTTACTACAGTCAGATAATTCTGAAGCAGGCTTGCTGTGGAGGGCATGCATACCACAGGCAGCTGTACAATTAGCCATAGAGTTCAGAGGGGAAACTCCATGTGCATGGGGAGGTGGGGAAGGTAGGCATGGAAAAAGTTACAAATAAAGAGAGATATATGGCCTCATCTAGTGTTCACTCATGAGGCCTTTGGGATGGTTTCAGTATATTTTGGCTAAATTCTAAATATTGTTTCAGCATGGTCCTACTTTCAGTCTCTCAAAGTCAAGGGGTGATGAGAAAAGGAATACTGAAAACATGCTGAAGACATTTCTAAGCTTACTTACTTCTTTTTCCAGTTTTATACCATAATATTCTAATAAGATGTAGATCATTTTGGGGCCAGAAAAGTCTAGAGTAGCATTTTGACTTTTTATTTGACCATATGTGTGATCCCCTCTACACAAAATCAGCCTGGAATTAAGTGATCAGCACTTGAGAGCATTTCAAAACTGTGATAACAGACCCAGATTTTTAAGGCCAGATGAAGACTGCAAGATCATCCAAACTGATCTCTTCTATGGCACAGGCTATAGACAACTGGAAATAAATATAGACCTCTTTAGCCTTTCAATAAACATATTTCCATGTAAACATGAGGAAAGACTTGTTCACTGTGAGGGTGATGGAGCACTGGAACAGGCTGCCCAGGGGGGTTGTGGAGTCTTCCTCTGTGGAGATATTCAAGACCCGCTCGGATGCTTTCCTGTGTGATCTGCTCTAGGTGATCCTGCTCTGGCCAGGGGGGTTGGACTGGATGAGCTTTCAAGGTTCCTTCCAACCCCAAATATTCTGTGATTCTGTGAAATACTGTGGCAGAGTGGGCATTTCAGCCCAAAGTGGGTGGAGGGTTCCCATGTGCATGATAGACTACCTCTGAGTTACCAAACAATGCCAAGCTGTCCATGCCAAGCCATGCAGGTGTTTCCATTTACAAACATTTCAAGAATATCCCAAGATATTAAGTCATTTTGGGGGTTAAGAAGCCTTTTAGGAACATAGGATTCCCTTGACTGAGGTAATGATCATACTTACCTCTGATTTATTTTTGTTTTAGCTAGTGGAGTTGTGGAGACTGGACTGCCATGACCTATTTATTTTTGGAATACTTTATTCTCTCGAAGAATTCACTTATTTTTCACCTCTCCAATCAAGTGTTAGCCTGGCAAAAGAGTCATCTGTAAAACTTGCTGCACATCTGCAAATATCAAATGTCCATGAACACGCAAAAGACTCACTCCAGTTCTTTTTTATTTTTTTTTTCTGTCAGATGGTTTCATTTAGAACCAAAAGGGTCAGGAGTCACAGCATGACCTCATCAAATTAGACTCAACGGAGAGAGGTGTTTAGCACAACAAAAAGGAAGTAATCTGAAGGACATTAAATGCAAATGAGACTGCCATGTGCAAACTTCAAAAACACCTGATCCAAATGAACAGTGTTGACGGGGGTCGGCGGGGTGAGAAAGAAGGTTTCATATTTTGGTTGTTTTTTTTTGGTTTTGTTTTGTTTTTCAAGGGCTATCAGCAATATTGCATCCTGTAGAACTGGCTGGAAAGACTCTTAGGTATGTGAATATTTGATCTTAAAAGGACCTACTTTTATTTTTGCCAGGTGAGAATATGTCAGCATTTACTGGCAGGGGTTTGGTTGGATTGTAGATCAAACCTGCTAGCAATCCATTCTCTTTCAGTGGATTTCTTACTAAACAAGTAGTGTTAGAGTAGGTTCATAATTGCATAAATCCCATTTTGGGGAGGGAATAGAAATTAGTTTTTAATGCCTAACTGAGTACTTACAAGGAAGCTTCAGCTGCTGGTTATTCTTTCATACCAGGAAGAAAAAGCTCGTTAGAAGGTTTGCACATTTTCCCTTCAGGACATTAATCCATGCCCCCATTGGCTGAGATGTCTTTCAGCCATGAAGGCAATGGGGCAGTGAAGGTCTTGTTATAATGGAACAAGGCTATTTCTAGATAATGTGAGTCAGATTGACTTCAGGGATAGATCTGCTTTCCAGATGTTGCATGTAGTCAAGTGGAGCAGGGAGATGCAGATGCCAGCTAAGTAGAAGGAGAACCCTGGAGTAAATAAGTTAGAAGTGCTGTGTTTGCCGTGAGTAGCACTGAGATTTTCAACTCTGTGTGAGTCAGGTTAAAAAAGCTGATAAACAAATATTTGTTGCTGACAGAACCAGGGATGTCTGTGTGTATTGAGAAGTGAACCAAAATAAGATCAAAATGGGAACAAAACGGGACTGAAAGCTGTAATTTGTTAGAGCCCAAGATCTAAATATGACCACAAGAGTGCAAAAGAAAGTGTTGGAAATGGCTGGTGAACAGGACAAAACCCAACCACTCTTTCTCATAGGACAAAATAACACAATGAACACAAGAATTGAACTGTGATTCAAAGACATTTAGATACAATAAGAGCTAGGAATAATCCTGAATATCTAATCCAAAGGCTACAGATGTCAGTGGAAGCTCTGTGCAAGTGCTAAGGCAGAAGGGCTGCTTTTGTTTCTTTCTGTTTGATTTTATTCATCTTGGTTTGTCTTCATCCTGAAAGACATGAGATCAAAATTAGCTGCCTAGCCAAGGAGCCAAGCTCCAGGCAGAGCAGTGCTGCCTATATCACAAGACAGCAGGAATATGGAAAATATGGGAAGATGGCTAAGATCTTTGTGACCTTATTGCCTGGCAGGCTGATGACTGTCCTTGTAGAAAGCAGCAGCCCATTTTACTTTGGAATAAGCAGATGGACAGCTTGCATTACACAGGTCTGTGCTTTCAGGAGTCCCTTCCCATCCTCAGTTGCTTCCCTTTGTCACGGGGGTGGTTGCAGACATAGTCTTCTGCTCCTCTGAGGGACGTGCGGAAGGGCAGGAGAGAGGAACGTGTGGAAGGGCAGGAGAGAGGAAGTGCAAGTGTTCCTCCCACAGCCTGTGGAAGGTGCTGCTTTTATTTCTTTGAGCATGGAGCAGTTTTTCAAGACACAACTGAGCCTTCAGAGAGGGTGCAGCTCATGGGAACAAGACCAGCCCCATGATCAGGTGTCATTTTCTTAACCCGGACAGTGGGTCTTATCTCAGAATCAGGCCAGCTGGCAACAAGCTGAAGGCAATTGCTGGCAGTGCAGCAGTCAGGGGAGGTAGCAGGAGATCTGTACAGTGGAGCATACACACTCAGGGTGTGGGGACTCACATCTGGCTGCAAGATGCTTTGAAGAGTTTGTTGGACAAAGGCGCTTGGTCAAAAGAGGTCAGGGCAGGTTCAGTTGTACTGCCAAGGGTGAAAACTATAGTGAAAGTCAATAAAAGGCTCTCATGGCTTCTAGTTTACCCAAATAAGGAAAGAGAAGAATTGTTAACAAAGGGGTTTCACTTACCTTTTCAAGGTCACAGGAAGGTTAGCTCAGCTTCAAATTGCTGCATAAGCTTGAAAGGAAGAATGACAAAATGTGGATTAGGAAAATACAGGGTCTTGTTTTGAGAAGGTTGTTCTGCTGAAATGGTGGAGGATGGTGGTCACCAGGAAGGTGAAGTGCAGACAGGGTGAGAGGAATGTGCAAAATTGTGTAGCTTGTGCATTTTTCTATGTGTTTTGAGGGGAAAAAAAAAAAAAAAAAGGTGTAATGACCAGAGAGATTTTAATGTCACAGCTGGGTGAACTTCAGTTACCAGAAAGATGTATGTTGGTGATTATCCATGGGCAAAAACAATCAGGAAAATTGTAGGCTCTCAACCTCTGTTGTTTTCTGGAAGCTATGATTCAATTACAAAAGAAGTTACTGGGCATAATATATGGCAGGCTGCTGATATCCTACCATTGGGTTCTTGAAGATAATCTGGAAGAGCTTCCTGACAGAGGAAACTGTTCCTTAAACTCCCCTTTGTATTTAAACTTTAAAATACCCACTTCTGGTTTTGTCAGGTGAGAATATGTCAGTATTTACTGGCAGGGGTTTGGTTGGCTTGTAGATCAAACCTGCTAGCAATCCATTCTCTTTCAGTGGATTTCTTACTAAACAAGTAGTGTTAGAGTAGGTTCATTATTGCATAAATCCCATTTTGGGGAGGGAACAGAAATTAATTTTTAATGCCTGAGTAATTACAAGGAAGCTTGGGTTATTGGAGATAATCTGGTAGAGCTTCCTGACATAGGAAACTGTTTCTTAAGCTCCCCTTTAGAAAATCTTTATGGACAGTCATCAGGGCTTTGCAAACCATGCTAGGTTACTTCAGTTGTGTCTTTAGAGACAAAGTGACTGAAGCAGGCAGTGAATTAATTGTTTTCACTGCTGAAGAAACTCATTTTACTGTTTACAAGTAGTGTTTTAAATGAACAACAACAAAACAAAACCAAACCTGTATAAATTTCTGATTCTGTAACATGATTTTTCAATACTTCCAAAGTTACATGAAGAGTTTGGCATCCTATCTCATGATAAATTAATGGTAGCTGGATGTCCAAAGCCAAGAAATCATCTTCAGGCAGTTTAGTCTTCAAGAAGGCAATGTCAATTTACAGTAAAAAAAATCTTTCTTTGTGCAGAAATAGAAATTTGGGGGGGGGGGGGACACACACATCAGAAAAACATTGTGCAGTCAGTTTGTAATAACCGAGGACCTCAAATGGTCTTCAAATACTGCAGCATGGAAAAATGTGAGTAAATCTCCATCATTTTCACTTCTCCCACCTCTGGTTGCACCAGTTGTTGATACTCCATTCCCACTGGTGGTTAAAAATAATAATACAAACAGAGAATTCAAAGAAACTCAAGAACAAATACTTTATGGTATTTACAAGGTGCATTTTTTATGAGTTGATTTTTCCTCTCTTTAAGCAAGGATTCATTTGTATTTAGTAAAGTCCTAGATCAGAAACAGTTTACTAGGTAGAGAATATAAACATTGGGTGGTCATAATAGAAGAGTCTGAGAATGGTCTTCAAATAAACCAAAGAAGCTTTCATGTAAATAGCTAGAATAAATACATGAAGATTAATAATAAATAATAAATTTATTAATAAATAAAATAATAGTAATTAATAAAAATTTCTAATAAAATGCACTTCTTGTGTGTAATTAAGAAAAAAGTCTATATTCACATGCATATATGTGTGAGTGTATACATATATGTGTGTGTATATATAGTGCACTCACATTGTTCAGCTATACATGTATACACATATTTTATACATTTATAACACCTGCTTATTACCCTGCTAGATGGTTTTCAAGACCCTTGTGCTGCTTCCAACCCTTCAAAACCAAAACTGCTTAATGCAATCTTTTAATAGTCCAGCTGGAGGTAAATGTCACCCTCCTAAAATAATGAGCTATAAACACAACTTTTGTTTTTACTGACCTGGTAAGTTATATTTTTAAGTGGAGTGTTATAATGAGGACATGGAAGTTCTCCATACTACACAAGTTAGGGAACCTGGACAAGATTTGACCATTATTTAGGGGAAATAGTACCAAATTACACTAGGGTTAGAAAGACACTAAGCAGCGTGAAGCAATGGTTGAACTTAAAGGTTCAGTTCATTTGCAGAGATGTTACTGGTTGCAGCTGTGTTTTCTGTAGCAGGCATAGGGAGAGAGCACATAAAATCATAGAATCACAGAATCAACCAGGTTGGAAGAGACCTCCAAGATCCTCCAGTCCAACCTATCACCCAGCCCTATCCAATCAACCAGACCATGGCACTGAGTGCCTCATCCAGGCTTCTCTTGAACATCTCCAGGGAGGGTGACTCCACCACCTCCCTGGGCAGCACATTCCAATGGCAAATCTCTCTGTGAAGAACTTCCTCCTAATCTCCAGCCTATACCTCCCCTGGCACAACTTGAGACTGTGTCCTCTTGTCCAGCTGGAAGTAGAACGAGCTACATGGGGCTCTGTGTTCAGACTCTGAATACACATCAGAAACTAAACAAAGAAACTCCTAAGATACACAAGGCTGACTCAGAACACAACAGCAGTAGTAAGTTGAATCACGTCACAAGAACCTGAGATCCTTTGCCTTCTGCATTCTTCCAGGGAACTTCAGGTGACACGTTGTTTAATAATGCAGAAGACTCCTGTACATAACCTTTAGAATCTCCCTTAAAGTCTTGAGTGATGTGTTTTCATCATTGAAATTTATAGTAGTATCAGCATTGGTAATTTATGTGTTTTAATTTAAAGCACCTGGGTTTAATTTATATAGTTCAAGGCTTTTTTTTCAGCAGTTGCCCAGGAGTAAGCATTTGATCTTGATACCATATTTTGAGTCTATACTTGATGGTCACCTTTCTGGGATGTGTCCTTTCCTGAAAACTTAAATCGTGTTGTCTCAAACCAAAAATCAGGGTTTTTTGCAAGTAAAATGAACTTGGGTTTGAATAATTAAAAAGGTTGGGTGGGCTGTTTTTTGCATTTCAGTCAGCTTGGGTGATGAAAACAGTCCCATTCATTTCACATTTGATTCTGGTCATTCTCACTTTGGGATTTTTGTGTGTGTGTGGACTGATTCAGTGCTGCTGTGCTGGAGAATATTGAGACATAAGAAAACATCAACATAACAGAGAAGCTCTCCTATTAATTTTCAAATAACAACCAGGCTCTGTGCTTCCAGTTATAAAGCAAAGCTCTTTGTGAGACATATAGCCTTGAGCAGCATTCTTAGCTTCCCTTGTGGTTTTAGGATGACTCATGAATTTTGATGGTTTTCTTGAAGACCCACTTGCTAGAGTCCTGTAAATGCATTCAAATTACAGTTTGCTTTAAAGTGAAGACTTTCCTAGCTAATTGGTTGCAAAGAAGTGGTCAAGAATGCAAAGCTCAAAGGCTCAAACACATGAAGATATTAATTAAGGAACCAAACAATTCTTTGTGCAAAACTCCCATAAATGAGGAGGGGCTTTCTGAATAAATAGGACTTGCAGTACTACTGATGTCTCTCTAAAATGGTTTCCTAATAGCAATTCCTTGGTTTCAACCCAAAGTAGTTCAGCTTGGACTACTTCTAGTTGCTTTCATCTGCTGTCCTTGTCCATGAGTTCTCTATCAGTGGGTTTTCCCACTATAAAACAGTAGCAATGGGCTTTCCCTCCACGTGGATGGTGGCAGTGGTAATGAGAAAGCTGGGTGGAAAGTCAGTTCAAATGGTGCATTTTGTGCCTGGAGCCTCAAACACTTCTTTCCCTGGCAAAGGAAATAATGCTGTGAGTGAGGCCTCCCATTGCCCTGAAGCTGGGTGTGCTCTCCATACATGTCTGTGCCTTGTTCCTTAAACAAGGCTGTTTTTCTGTGCTTCTGTGTGTGTAGGGTACTGAAACCAACAGGCTCTTGCTCCAGAAGTTCTTAAATACATGAAGTCTGCCTGATGTTTGTTCCCTGTCAATAAAGAAGGAAGCACTGAAGACCAGAATTAGGAGAGAAGGTGACTGGATACACTTATCACTTGAAATGCATCATCTTTTTTGCTCTTTAATGAATTCATTAATTACAAATTAGCTTCCAGGATTTCATAGTAGCAAGATTTATAATTATCTAATCTTAAGTCCTGTGTGACGTACCGTGGAACTGTGAATTCACTTTCCATAACTGATGGTGGATACAAAGAAGAGATTCAATCAGGAATATTACTCTCCCAGGACTTATTTCTCTGCAGATCATGATACCATATGATATGTCTCACCAGGAATACAGCAGATTTCCAGAACTGGAAATTTTTTTAAAATCAAGACTGGGAGATCTCTGTCTAGCTGCTCTACTTGCATTGGTATGAAGCATCTTAGTCTAATCATAACCTTGGACTGAATTTTTGGTTACTGGCCTTTTTGAAGCAAAGCTCTGTGATTTTTGGTTTCAAGAAGTCTTGGTTTCCTGCCCAACAGCCAGCCATGCTGGGAAGCCTCACTGAAATCTTCCATTTGTTTAGCATATTTACCAGTGCCTGAGTGTAAAGATACAGCATTTTTATCCCGTGAACACAAATCTTGGCCTTCTGGAGCTCCAAATGGGAAAGTCCTGCTTCTCTGAAAGGACAAAATATGTCTCTGTAGAAAGTAATTCAAAATAGTTTGGCTTTGGGTCTAAGAGCTCCAGGAGTGTTGGAAGGTCTCAGGCCATAGCCTTGCAGTAAGTCAGTTTAATCACAGTCATGGTAGCAATTTTATTTGAAGAAATTTAAATTAATCTTTCTAGGGGAAAAAAAAAATAGATTAACAAGTCCAAATCTTAATTAAATGCTATATTTTCAATTCTGTGAATAATATTGTTTAAGAAACATTTAATCATTGTATTTTCTTGTTTAGGATTAGCTGTTTAAAGACAAAAGACTCTAGGCTCCAATTAACTGCTGCCAAAAATTAATTTAAGTAGCCTAATTGACAACTTGCTTTAAGCTACACAAAATCTTGGCATAAAAGTTATTGTCAGGGGAAAATATTTCTAATTTATTACTTTATTATAAATGAAACTATTGACCAAAGTGCACTTTCTGTGCTGCAGCTGTTACGTAAAACAACAATATGTAGATGCTGACGATAATGAGTCCTCATCCTTATGTGCAAATACAAGCTGCTCTAACACTGCACCAGTTGTTAGTGACTGTTGGGTGCCACCAGGCTAGAGGATTGCTGTAGAAGAGGCACAAATCCTTTTTCCAGGCAACACTGCTGGATCCCAGCCCTTCCTCTGTGATTCCTCCCCTATAGAATCATAGAATCAGTCAGGGTTGGAAGGGACCACAAGGATCATCCAGTTCCAGCCCCCCTGCCATGGGCAGGGACATCTCACACTACATCAGGCTGGCCAGAGCCTCATCCAGCCTGGCTGCAAACACCTCCAGGGATGGGGCCTCAACCACCTCCCTGGACAACCCATTCCAGGCTCTCACCACTCTCATGGGGAAGAACTTCTTCCTCACATCCAGCCTGAATCTCCCCACTTCCAGCTTTATTCCATTCCCCCCAGTCCTGTCACTACCTGATAGCCTAAAAGTCCCTCCCCAGCTTTCTTGGAGTCCCCTTCAGATATTGAAAGGCCACAAGAAGGTCACCTCAGAGCCTTCTCTTCTCCAGACTGAACAGCCCAAACTCTCTCAGTCTGTCCTCATAGGAGAGGTGCTCCAGCCCTCTGGTCATCCTGGTGGCCCTTCTCTGGACACCTTCCAGCATGTCCATATCCCTAGGGGCTCCAGAACTGGGTGCAGTACTCCAGGTGGGGTCTCACCAGAGCAGAGTAGAGGGGGAGAATCATGTGTTGAGACCAGGCTCCTGATGGGCTTCAGCTAAAGCCTGCAAGCCCGTTCTGCTCACCCTGAAAACTGAGCCCAACTGCCTTCCACCTCTATGCAAAAGAGAAATGTAAACTGTTCCACATGTGGGAGCAGAATGTGATCACTGTGAGGAGAAGGTAGCAAGGCTATTAAATGTAAAACCAGGGCTGAACAATCAAAATACTTGTCCGTGTCTGTGTGAGATACTCAGATATCTGTGAACAGGGAGAGAAAATTAAAAGCTGTAAGTACATACTGTAAAGCTCTTGAGTTTCTTGTTTATGGTCACAACGGGCCAACATTTAAAGCCACTTCTTGAAACGTTGCCCATGGTTTTCCACCTGCAACTAGTTAGACACTGAAGTCCTGTATTTTCTGCACTGGCACAGCTAATTTGCATCCCTGAATACCTGGCTGCTTTACAACTGCATTAGTGCCTTCGTGGGGCACACTTCCCTGGCCAGACCCCTTGGCCTGTGCTGTGCTGGAGAGGCAGCCCTTTGCCTCCACCCACACCCAGAAGAGCTGGGTGGAGAAGAGGTCTGGAGAAGAGAAGGCTCCGAGGAGACTTTGTTGTGACCTTCCAGTATCTTGAGGGGGCCTACAAGAAAGCTGGGGAGGGACTTTTTAGGGTGTCAGGTAGTGATAGGATTAGGGGGAATGGAACAAAAATAGAAATGGGTAGATTCAGATTGGATGTTAGCAAGAAATTCTTCCCCATGAGAGTGGTGAGACACTGGAACAGGTTGCCCAGGGAGGTGGTGGAAGCCTCATCCCTGGAGGATTTTAAGGCCAGGCTGGATGTGGCTGTGAGCAACCTGCTGTAGTGTGAGGTGTCCCTGCTCGTGGCAGTGGGGTTGGAACTAGATGATCCTTGAGGTCCCTTCCAACCCTAATTCTATGATTCTATGGTATAAACATGTACCTCCTGCCATTTGGCTCTGCTTGTTGCTGTTTCTTGCTGTCCATTCATCTGGACTTGTTGCAACACAAGCCCATCTATGTCATGCACCTACGTTAGCCATTACATTGTGCATTTTTCCTCTTAGGACTGCAAAAAAGTAATTGCGTGAGGAAGGTAGCTTACTGGCATGCAGCTTTACCAAGGAGCTTCTCTGAAGGCTAAAAAAAGGTGGCTTGGAAAATATAGTATCTTGGCTCAATTTTCATTGTCTAGGCACATTTCATTTCAGAAAATCACAAGCTACCAACACAAGCATGTCATTGTGATTTTTCAAGCATTTTCTTTTTGTGCCTGTGTGTTTTATATCTCAGTGAAGTCACGTCCCCCCCGGGCTATTGGAACAAAGCTCGGCTGAGAGTTGAACGTACTGAACGAGAGGAAATTACAAAGGAAAAGTTAATGTCTAAAGTCATTAGTATGGGCACTTCTCCCACAGCCTCAGTGAACCCTGGAGCAGCAACCTAAGTTCACTCCAAGAAGCACACCGGCTCAGAGAGATGTTCAAAGTCCAGTCTGGCTGAGAACCTGCAAAAGCAAAACCCTTCCAGCCAACACTGCAGCATCCATAAAGCCTGATAGATGCTTTTGAAAAGCTCCCAGGGCACTGTGACCCTTCACACTCCTCTTCCACTGAACAAACCGTTTAAAAACTGAGATGTGCTGCAGAGATAACGAGCACTGAAGAATTTACAGCAGGTGCTATTTGAAGAGACTTCGAACAATGCAGAATTACCTGTGCCTGTTTAAGTCCATTAATCTTCTCTTGTAAAAATAGCAATAAACAATGATTTAGAAGCAGGGAGGAGCAAAGCTGGAAGCCCTGAGGTTAACAGAGAGAAAGATTGGTGCTTGTGGTTAGTGTTCTTTCTGTCTGTGCAACAAGTGACTGAACTGCTGGAACACTGAACTGCAGGTGCAGCTTAGAAAATAGCAAATTGCAACCATTGTGGATGGTATTATCTAGCAGATGTATGAAAGAGCTTCAGCCAGGTTATGCTAGGTGCTGTATAAATACACAAGTAGCAGCATCCAGTGCACAGAGAGTTTTCCAAGTGCAAAGACCCCCATAACAGGTCAATGGGTTTGCACTGGACGTGCTGGGGAAGGGTGTGCTGAACCTGAGCAAGTGTCTGAAATCTGCTGGTAAGCAGTGGCAGTTAATCACAATAATTACCACCTGCTCAGCTATTATCTCAGCTTCAGCTGCTTCTGTGTCCACAGCAAGTACCCCCAGCCTCAGTACAAAGTCTTATTATGATGGATAGACACCGTTTTTTAAACTAAAAAAAAAAAAAAAAAACACAACAAACCCCAAAGACCTGACCAGAGATCATTGGAGCCAAGGGGGATTCTTTTCCACTGGAACAAGCCCTGTGGCATCAGGAACCCATCATAAAGAGGTGATTTATGTGCACGCAGACATAGAAGATTTTCTTCCTGGATGAAAACAAATGAGCTGGCAAAGTATTAATTTAAAATACTTGACTTGTTAATGAGAAGTATATATTATAAAGATTGCTTCTGCTGGGATTTTCTGGCTTTGCTCTGCAGGTGGCTGTGTCTGCCCTGGGCTGGTATGTGACCACCTCCCCCAGAGGCTCCGGGACCTGCCCGGCATGGAGCAGCGGTGATGAGCTTGCTGCCTCCTGCCTGGGAGCTCTCTTGGAAGCAAAGATGGATGTGACCCTAGTGTGGCTGCTGCAATTTTAGTAGATTAATACTGTTAATTTCAGTAAATGAATACTGTTCAGCCAAGTCATACTGATTAACCATGCCCTTGTTTTCCTTCTGCATTAAAAGAAAAAAAAAATCTGAAATAGTTTCTGAAACTATTTTAGTCTTGTTTATTGAATGAATAAAGGATTTCCCAGTATCACAATAAAAGACTAGTTTAAAACCATTGCTTCATCACTCATTGAAAAATCAATAGAAAGAGCTGACTCCTTTAAAACTAGCAAAAATAATTCTGAAGACACTTTTTCTTTCATTTTTAAAAGGCAATACGTTTCTGGGTTTGACCACACTTATGTAGAAAACTGTTGTGCACATTTTGTTTGAATGGAGCATTTATTTCAATGGTAAGTATGAAAATTCATAAAACTCTGAGGAAGGAACTAGCATAATTTGAAATATTTGGTAAGATCATAAAGACAATTCCTAAAGTGAAGCCGATGACTAAATCTGGCTTCAGTCAAGTTAAACTTCAGCTAGTGGAAATATTTCCTTTACAAATTACACTCCTTTCTTCCTCCCCCTTTGCTGAGTATCCTTTATTTCTGGACACCAGGCAACACAATGGAAAGAAAGCGAGACCTGAGCATCCAGGCAGAAAACCAGGCCTTGTACCCAAGCCAGGAGGCAGCCAGGAGGCAGCCAGGCTTCCCGTGCCGCACAATGCCGCGGCGTCAGCGCCGCTCCGCGCCCTGTAATGAACCCCAAGTGGTTGCCTTTCACTTCTCAAGAGCTGAAACTGGCTGGATGCTGAGCACCACAGCTCCCAGCTCCAGCCTTCAAGTGACTCCTTTGCCCACCAATAACTCTGAGGAAGGCACGAAGCCTGCTGCTTCTGCCCAGAGCTTTTGGTTACAAACTGGCCAAATATGTTAGGGTCAGCAGAACCACAGTGCTGATGCTCTTTGTGGGCAACTTAAATACAGTCAAGGGGAAGGGGCTGGCAAGGACAGTAAAAAATTAACAAATCAGGGTTTCAGACAGTGCTGAGGAAAGTGATTCTTTTAAGAAACAAATCTGCAATCTGGATAATTCTCAACAAAGCAAACTAACTGTGGAAATGGAGAGGCCTCTCTCTGGATGGCACAGGCTACTTTTGCAAGGTTGCTTCTGACTTACCTGAGAAGAATTCCTCTCCCCTGGCTTCCTGATAAGGAACTTGCCTTCCAAATTCCTGACAGAGCCCAGTGAGCTGGGGAGACAACACATAGCTCTCCCCCAGTTTCCTACACATAAGCTTTCATCTGTGGAAAAAGAATCCTTTTTATTAAAGGCAAACTGCAGTATAATTGAAGTAAATCTCCAGCCTCTGTTGGAGGTAACAATGCCACGCACAGTTCATTGCAGTGCCTGCTGTCCAAGGGATTTTTATGAGATCATATTTCACCAGGAAATAAATTTCCTCCTCCAGTCTGATGCAATCAGTTTACCAAGTGGTAAATAGCTATGGAGATCTCCTGGGCTGTTTTGCAAAGTGTTTGCGGATATTCGAGGATGAAAGTTGCCAAAGATAAGATCTTAATCACTCAGATCTGGAGAGAGATTGAGAAAAGGGCCCCATAAGGATGCTGGGGCATGTTCCCTGAAGGAAGCCCAGGCAACCCCCTGCAGACATTCAGCACTAGCTTGACCCACAGGAAGCCATTTAACAAATAGCCCATCCCAGCATAGTCCTTCTTCGGTGACACCTCCCAAGTGGCAGCTCTTCTCTCTGCTTGCAAGTCCCAAGGCACTGGTTTGGGTTTATTCACCTCTAAATTTCAGCTGCAGAAATCTGGCATAAAAACTTTTGGTGGAATTGCTCCCATTCCACCTCTCTTTCTAGAAGCAAAGGAACAGGATAGCTTCCCGAGTAGATATTGGTGCCTTCCAACCCAAACCATTCTACGATGCTTTGATAGTCTGCACAAATTTTCATGGGAAAATACAGGTAAGCACTGCCTTGTGCTGTAAAAATCGGTGAACCAGGTTTTCAGGGAGCTGCTTTTGGAAAGGAAAAATGCTCTAGGGGTGGCCCAAGTGGCCCACAGACACTCTCTGATTCATGGAAGGCCCATTACATGCCCTGTAGAGGAGCTGACTCCTCTTAGCAACTGTAACAGCTGCTGTTGTGTCACCATAAGAATCTGAAAATTGCTCATGAGCAGCAAGCAATGCAACACGTGTGGCCTTTGTGCCACCTTCAGTCATGAAGGTAAACTAAGGAATTGCTCATGAGCAGCAAGCAATGCAACAAGTGTGGCCTTTGTGCCACCTTCAGTCCTGAAGGCAAACTAAGGAAGTTTGAAGAAACATGAAGTCATGCTGGGGTTGATCCAAGTTTTCCCCTAAGAACTACTGATTTTCCCCCAACAAAAAAGGCAGAGACAGCTGGATTGCCAACATGATTGCCAGCTTCTAGCAGATCCTTCTTGGTAAGTCCTCTGGATCTCCACTCTCAGAGAAGCAGAAAACTCAAAACTTCAGACCTTCTAGAATTGCTCAGATGCAGACCATAAACTAAGGAAATTCTGCCAAAGCTGAGGATATCAGCTCCTGTCCTCTTGCAGCAGCCTATGGAGAACCCTTCCACCCACACAGCAGAGAGCAGCTCTCAGCATTGTGGGAAATTCTTCTGGGAATGGGCAATTTCCACACACTCAGATTTAGAAGAGAGATTTCACTACCAGGTCCTGGAAGCAAAAGAGGAGGTGTCAAACATGTTACCCTCATCACTATGCCCCACCTAGGGCTCACCAGACAGGCCAAGATTTCTCCTCTTGTTCCCTTTCTCATTTTGACAGTCACTCTTGCCTCACTTCTCAGTGCCTTTGCAGTAAAAATCACCTCCCTGGGATTTATACTTCTGTTTTTCAGTAGGCACTCACCATTTAGTGCTTTCTTAATGGGAGGTTGTGCAATTGGGCTTGATCTGGCAAGATAAGGAATACGTGAACTGCTATTAAGATCAGTGGTAATTGCGTGTGAATGCACGCATCGTGAACCAAAAGTGTGACCAGAAAGCAGCTCAGGACCTGGTTCAAAAGTTGATGAAATGGGAAGCAATCTCATAGAATCATAGAATCAGTCAGGGTTGGAAGGGACCACAAGGATCAGCCAGTTCCAACCCCCCTGCCATGGGCAGGGACACCTCACACTAGATCAGGCTGGCCAGAGCCTCATCCAGCCTGGCTGCAAACACCTCCAGGGATGGAGCCTCAACCACCTCCCTGGACAACCCATTCCAGGCTTTCACCACTCTCATGGGGAAGAACTTCTTCCTCACATCCAGCCTGAATCTCCCCACTTCCAGCTTTATTCCATTCCCCCTAGTCCTATCACCATCTGATATCCTAAAAAGTCCCTCCCCAGCTTTCTTGTAGCCCCCTTCAGATACTGGAAGGCCACAAGAAGGTCACCTCAGAGCCTTCTCTTCTCCAGACTGAACAGCCCCAACTCACTCAGTCTGTCCTCATAGGAGAGGTGCTCCAGCCCTCTGCTCATCCTGGTGGCCCTTCTCTGGACACCTTCCAGCATCTCAAGTGTTCTGATAGGACATCCAGAGGATTTACCCATTTCACAGCAACCTGATGAGTTCACTGGACAGTGAATCTCCTTGGAAGCTTTCCTTTGTCCTAGAGAGAGCACAATGGATCAGAAAAGGAGTTCTTCACAGATACGGTGATATTCAGCTCAAGCAACACTTGAAGTGCACAGGAGGGAAGAAGAGGATGATGGGTTAAGGGTTAGGAAGTAATATTCTTTCCTGTGCACATCCACCAGCCTTCCACACACAAACACACCTGACCATATCAATTCACTTGCAATATACTATGAAAACTAGGGTGTTTTTACAGCACTATGCATGACACAACCCCCTGAATGTTGTATTTCCTTTAAAAGAATTTGCTTTACTTTGAAAAATAAATATGTGTTGACATGATGATGCAGTTTCATCCTCCAATGCATACATCTTTGTAGACCTTTGTAAGTACTTAGTGGTTTTCAAACCTTCCTAGAACCTAAAATACATAAATGGAAAGATTAATAAATTAATGAAAAATAGAAATTAAAAAAAATCATAGAATTGTTAGGGTTGGAAGGGACCTCGAGGATCATCTAGTTCCAACCCCCCCTGCCATGGGCTTGGGAAATAAATGACGTTCAAGGGATTTTTAGTCATTCTCAGGGTCTGTATTTGAATTTGCTTTAAAATGTTGCTTGTCCAAGATGCCTAGGCGATGTTTGCCTAGATCTGACTCTTCCTTCATATGTTCCTCCCATGTTAATTTGATACATGATTTCCATGCTTCTTTGGGAAGCTAATAGCAGCTTCTTAATAGAAATGTTGTGTTTTCTGTTGTTACCTCTGTTCCCCATTCTGCAAGGAATGCCTCTGTAAGATTTTAGCTAAAAGAAACCTTAATCTGGACTGGGATTTTGGTTTTGTTGGGTTTCTATAGCTTCTTCTGATTTGTCTACATGCAGTGCAAGGAATGTGGTGATGGTCAGTATGGTAGCAGGACCAGCTGCACCTCTCTATCTCGGAGCTTCAGATCACAGTTTTTCTGTGGTCAGTGCTCGAGGCACTTTCTGGCTTGAACCCCAGTGTGTCTTACTGACCAGTCACAAACTGCTCTCATTTCTTCTCCAGGCTGGAGCAGCTCAGCAACCTACCATCTTTGCCTGGAGAGTCTGACAGACCATATCCCCAGCAGCAGTCAGAAAGCCAGTGAGGTTTTTTGCTTCGGTGGACGGCCTCGGCGCTTAGAGAAAACTGATTGTAAAGCAATGCTCTCTGTGTATGTTGATCTCACTGAAAGGCCTTCCCTGCTAATCTCAATAGCCCTAATTTCTTTAGACATTCCACGAGGATTTTGTCTCACAGTCTAGACACACTTCATCCCTCTGTTTTGAGAAAGAGAGCCTTTTGAAACTGCCGGAGCTCCTTTGTTTTCTTGTTCTGAAGGCCTTTGGTGCCTGTGAACTAAGTAGGATAGGCTAGGATGAAGATGAAGATGAAGTCTTCAAAGATCACTGTTTCCCTATATGTCTTTTTGAGGTACAGGCTGTGTATCTGGAGTTCCTAGTCTCTTTCTGCTTCTTGCTTCTTAGAGTTGCCTATTAAGGTCAATCAAAGCATGTGCTCTCAAGTTCTAGTTCTGCCTCAGCCACTCTGACGCACCGAGAAAGTGCCCTCCTCCTGCAGTTTCCTACAAATATTCTTTTTATTGTGCAAATTAGTCATGTAACCTCTGTACAGTGTTTAAAGCATTAGCCAGAGTCAAGACTAAAAAGGCATAATCACGTCTGTTTCCGTTTCCCTGTATGAACTCTTCCATTCAAGAATCAATCTTGTAGGGCATAAATACATTCTTCTGGGATTTTGAGTATTTCTGACGTCAAACAGAATGAGACCTGATTATGATTTTTTTTCTTTTTTTTTTTTTTTGGCTCAAACAAGTGGTCACATATGGAAGACAAACAGTGCTGTTAAGAGCAGAGTCAAGTAAGCTATTGCCTGGGGCTGGTGAGCACTGACAGCCGCTGGGGCTGGTTCCATCATTGTGCAGGGGGGGGGTGGGGGGGTGGGGGGGGTGGGCAGTTTGCAATGAGTAAGGAGAGCAGCATCTGAGAGGCAACAGCAATGCAATGTGCTTTCTTATTTTCTTACCTTTCCACACAGTCCTCCTGAAAAATGTCACTGAGTGTGACTCATCACATCTGCATGAAGTTATGAAAAAAGTAAGCCTTGTTAACCTGCTGTTTGAAAACCAGAACACTTTTATCAGTTCATATAATTGCTAACCCCTTATTCACTGTTCAACACTGAAGGGTTCTTTGGCTCCTAAGATCCCACTAATTGCTGACAGATTTGATTTCTCTGTGACAGCAGGAGTCCTGTTTCTGGCCTTTACATCAAGTAATTGCTTTATTTTTCTCCCTCTGCTCTGAAAAACGGAATTCCCTTCTCCCCTGCTTGAACCTCTGTAATGACTTCTTTCTATGTTATTAAATCCTTGCCATTTAAATCACATTTAGAGATGTTTTGAATAACTGATTCCAATTACTAAGGCTCTTACTAAGGAGCAGCTGAAAACGCAAGTCATTACTTGCCCACAGACAAGCAGCTACACCTTGCAGCAAAGTCTCTGGTGGACTGTATTTTATTTCTACTCAGTAAGGTGCAATTTATACTCGCAGGAGGCGGGTGTTCAACAAATATACAGCTGCTGGAGTTCTCGAGGCTTGTCACTCGTGCAGAATAGAGATCTGAATTTTTATATTTATTTTAGAAATAGCCCTATTCCTTAAAGAAATCATCTGGTCCTTCCTGCAGTGGCTCAGGAAGCCTGCTTGGAACAACAGTGGAGATGAGTAGCTGACCGAGGGATGACCCACGTAAGGTTACTATCCCAAGATCTAATAAAAACCCATGGCAGGGTAAAAGGAAACAGGACTGCAGGTCGTACATTCCTTCTGTGAAGTATGATCAGCTTCTGTTGTTCTTAGTGGTGTTTTTATACAGCTCACAATTCCTTGAACTTCCTGGCAATAACAGTTTACTTCAGTTATTAATCATACTTGTAGTCATTAGCACCTGTGTAGTAAAAAAAAAAGAAAGTGCCAGGAGATGATTATTTGACAAATTACTGCAGGGCCTCAGCATGATAGCTTTGCTGATACCATCAACACTGAGCCATTATAAACATAAAAAGTGAAATGAAGCAACTTCCAAACTGTTTATGAAAAACACTTCCCTGTCAGTGAAAGGGGACTAACATTTAAGCAGCTAGCATGAGTTGTCTTTGCAAGCACAAGCCCAGCTCCTTTTCACATGCAGTTGCTACCATGGCACTCATAAACAGCTAATACATGCAGATAATTCATAATAATCAAGGAACTCACAATTGACTCTAATTCAAGGGTTTATTAGCAGTGTGAGTGCTGCAGACTGAGCTCTGGCTTGAATCTCTGCTGGAAGTCTCAGCTTCATGTCCTGGGAGTCTGTGTGCAGTTCCCAGCTTGTGCTGGTGCAAGCTGAACTGGTTCCTTGGAATCTGTACAAGAAAATAAATAATCCCTTCTGTACTTGTATATTAACTTTCTGGTACTTCCTTCAGTCTAGCCCTGATAATTAGCCCTGCTAATATACACAAAGGCTCCAGTTTACTTTTGACCAGCAGAGTAAAACTACTACCAAGTGGAATAAAAGGTATGCTGATAAAAGCACAGCCTGACCACTAAGCTTGCATCAGTGGTCAGGACTTCTGCCAGCACAGCTAAGCTGTAATAAGGATCTCTCCTTTTTTTCCAGCCCTGACAGCACAGAAACCAGCAGAACTTCTCAGTTTTTAGACCCAAAGTCTGTTTGTGGTCTGTGCAACCAAACTTACCCCTCAGTATGCAGTGATTGTTTTCATGCAGCGCTACTTTGTTTAATGAGTAGATGCATTCAATATTTTTTTGGTATTTGCTCTGGAAAGTTAGTTTGGTGTAGCATAAGGTGCTCTTGTATTTGGTTGGAAGTATACTCTGCTTCTTCAGACTGCCTGAAAGCGTGAGCAGACCACTATCTGTACATCCACTGACAGTCCCTGCTCTGTTTTCATAGAATCAGAGAATTGTTTGTCCAGACAGATAACTATTCACTAAGCTCCAACCTCACTGTCACTGAAATAAATTAGCATTTTCCCATTGACCTCTTCAGAAAGCCATATAGATCCACAACACAACTGCCAATACTAATATTGCCTCAAAAAAAAAAAAAAAAAAACACCACTTCATGCATATAAAATTATAATTAATGAGCAAACTAAAGTAGGTGGGCTCATTTGGTATTCAGAGATAAGCTTCCTAAATGTGTAAATTAAAAGAAAAATAAAATTTTGATGAGTATAAAGGGACCTGTTTTCCGTTCTTCTGTGCTGATATTATTCATGGCTTCCCCTTCCTATGCATAGAAATAAAAGGAGATTGAAAATACCTGCCATTGGTTTAAAAAAAACAAAAACAAAAACAAAACTAATCCAAATAAACAAACAAACAAATAAATAAATAAAACCAGCCCAATACCAATAAAACCAAGAGTTCTGATGCTCATTTTGTTGCTGTGAGCACAGACCAATCTGCCTTGCAAAGCTTATGTGGTCAGTGGGCTGGAAGACCTTGTCCCCAGGCTAATGAAGGGACTCACCTGCACATACTGAGCACAGGCTGAGAGGGCAGGGCTGGCTCAGTGCTGCACATTCTGCTCTTCATGTTTTGAATCAACTCTATTACTGTTTTTAATTCCAGATGCTCAAGAGAATAATCTCTGAGTTTGATCTGTTCTTTCTAATGTGGCATAGTAGCTTCCCCTTGTCAAAGCCCCATCCCTGGAGGTTTTTAAGGCCAGGCTGGATATGGCTGTGAGCAACCTGATGTAGTGTGAGGTGTCCCTGCACCATGCCCATAGTGAGGGGTTGGAACTGGATGATCCTTGAGGTCCCTTCCAACCCTAACAATTCTATGATTCTACGATATCAGGAGTCAGCACTTCAGAGAGGCTGTGCAACCACTTTCTGAGTATGTGGGAAATTACAGAAGGGTAATATTTTCCTGCTCATCCTGTGCAATATCTTGGATGTCAGCAGGCTGGAAACCAGTGTGGGAGCTCAGCAGCAGCAGCAGCATTGTGCTGGCGTGAGGGGTGCCCAAGTTCTCCAGTGTGCCAGCATGGAGCACTGCCAGCTCAGCGCTGGAACCAGTTATGGAGCTGTACCTTGGGGTACCTGAAATTAGGCCCAGAAGGGCAGGCTTTCCAAAATGTTTCAGAAAAGAGCAGCAACATTATCAAAAGAGCCAGGATGTCAAACTCCACTTTTGAAACTCTCCCCAGGAATCCCATCTATCTGCCTTTTGAGTCACTTTGAAGGTTGGTGATTAAATCCATACTTACAGTGTGATTCTCCCACACATGGGGAGCAATGGGAGCTTTGTCATCACCACTAATGGGGACAGGATTGCAAGGAATGAAATATGCAAGAGTCTGCGAAGGGGTAGGGGGGGAATAGGCTTAAAAACCATCGAATGAAAAGAGGCAGCCGAGTTTTTAATTACTGAAAACGATAGAAACACTTTGCCTTTTCAAAAACAGTTAGGTTTAAAAGTGCCTGGAGTTGTTTGTTTGTTTCTTTTGGGAATGACTTGCAACAACCACGAGATATAAATCAACCCATGGTTTTGCTTTTCTTTTCTTCTGCAGCCGCAGCTTAAACAACCAAACAGCAGGGCAGCTCCTCAGCAGCCTGGCTCCTCCCGGAGCGCCTGGGAACGGCTGCCGCAGGGCAGGCAGCGCTGCTTAGCCCTCAGCGCATGCCCCTGCGGGCAGGAGGGGCTGCCAGCCTTGCCAGCGTGGGCTTGTCTCATCATATGCTGGGTGCTCTCCTGGTCACGGGGCATGCAGACCTTCCTGAGAAGGCTGATTCCCCTTGGCTGTCTTCTTGGGACCCTTCCCCCCTTGGTTTAGAATCACAGAATCAAAAAACTTTAGGAGATTGGAAGGGATCCCCAGAGATCATTGGGTCAAACCCCCTGCCAGAGCAGGATCACTTAGGGTAGTCCACACAGGAATGCATCCAGGTGGGTTTGGAGAGTCTTCAGAGAAGGAGATTCCACAACCCCCCTGGGGAGCCTGTTCCAGGGCTCTGTCACCCTCACTGGAAAGTTTCTCTTTGTGTTGAGTTGAAATCTTCTATGTTCAAGTTTGTATCCATTGTTCCTTGTCTTATTGCTGTGCACCACTGAAAAGAGCCTGGCCCCCTCCACTTGACACCCACCCCTCACACATTTATAGACTTTGATCAGATCCCCTCTCAGTCTTCTCTTCTCCAGACTAAACAGTCTCAGTCTGTCTTCATAGGGGAGATGCTCAAGTCCCCTAATCATCCTTGTAGCTCTCCATTGGACTCTCTCCAGCAGGTCTCTGTCTCTCTTGAACTGGGGAGCCCCAAACTGGACACAGGATTGCAGATGTGGTCTCAGCAGGGCAGAGTAGAGAGGTAGAAGAACCTCCCTAGCCCTGCTGGCCACACTTTTCTTGGTGAACCCCAGGAGCATCAAAACAGGAGCAGTGCTGAAGTCCAGATTTTGTGATTATAAATATATCTCTCTATATATATGTTTTATCTAAGCATAATTTATATATTTATATATAGAGAGAGAGATTATAAATATCTGCAAGTCAGGTGTCAAGAGGATGGGGACAGACTATGCAGCAGTGCCTGGTGACAGGAGAAGGGACATTGGGCACAAGCTAGAGCACAGGATGTTTGGCCTAAACATAAGGAAAAACTTCTTTCCTTTGAGGGTGACAGACCATTGGAGCAGGTTGTCCTGAGGGGTCATGGAGTCTCCTCTGGAGACTTTCAAACCTGTCTGAGTGTGATCCTGTGCAAACTGTGCTGGGTGACCCTGCTTTAGTAGGGGGTTGGAATAGATGATTTCTGGAGGTCCTTTCCAACCCCTGTGATACTGTGATTATTCTGGGTGAAATTCCTACTCCAGTTTAGCAACTCCACAGGGCTTGGCTGAGAAATGTATCAGGTCATGAACCCAAACCTTCTACTTTCATATCTCTCTGCATCTTCTCCCTCCCCCTTCCCCTAGCTCACACAGGCATTAGATTTTACCCTGCTTCTCTCTCTTTTGAGTGCCCCCTCAGTCCTTAAGAAAGGAAGCTCACAGAGCATCCCCAAACCTGGTCATAGCAGCTTCCTTGGGTACCAATGGCAGGGGAGCTGTGTTGAGTGGGAGGCTGGGGTAAGCCAGCTGCTGCAGGGACACGTACCTGGTGCTGTAGAAAACACCTTCTAGGATGCCATGGTTATCTTGCCTCTACTAGCCACAGGGACTGTCACAGTCTGCTTACTCTCTGGGCTTCTGAAAAATGGCCTTGCTCCAGCCACCAGACACACAAGCTGTCAGGTGGTGGAAATCCACATAGTCCTCTGAGGACCACTGAAAAAGGTCAAAGCCCTGGGCCCTGTCATTGGTCTCTTCATCCCTCCCTTTGTTTCTAAAACCTTCCTTTCCTCCACAGAACATGCTAGGTCAGCAACCAGCCCATCAGTGGTGTTAATGTGTGATAGATGAAACCACACCTCACAGAGCCTTGCTCTTGATGTCACTGCACTGGAACAAGCAGCAAGAGGAAGCCAAAGCAAGTGCATGCCATGGCTGTCTGGGCAACTGAGCTTGCAGAGGTTTCTGCTCTCATGTCTGCAGGAGAGCAGCCTGCCTGCTTTCTCCCTTGGTGTTTCAATTTTCTGTTTGTAGAATGCAGATAGTAGCTCTTCTGTGTCTCACAGGCATACTGTGAGGATAAATGTATTAAAGATGTGAGTAGGCAGAGTCCACGTCAGGGCAAAAAAAAAAAAAACAACCAAACCCTAGGGAAGATAAATACGCCTGTAGACACCAAGTAGTCTCCTTCTTTGATGCTTTAATGCTTTCATGGTCACTAAAGAAACCTTGAGTTTTACAAAGGCTGTCTGGCAGTTCTATTCTTAGCACTGCCACCACAGCTTCTTCTCGTGGATGCTGTCTGTATCTCTGCGTGATGCTGATGTCCTTGGTAACGTTTCCATGTATGATAAACCAGGCTACAAACCTGGGCTGTGCTGGAGGGTGAACTGCTCTGCAGAACTCAACAAAGCCACAGCTCAATCAGATGAGAATGTGAGGAGAGGAAGGAGACACCACCATTTCAATGTTAAATGAAGAAAGATCTTATAGGGAGATGCATTCATCATTTTTGTTGTATTTGTTCTAGAAGGTTATTTGGTGCTTGGTTGGAAGCATACTCTGCTTCTTCAGATTACCTGAAAGCATGAGCAGACCAGTATCTGTCCAAGTTGTTTCTTGATAGGATGAGATTCAGGGGAAAACATAACAACATGTTAAGGGAGTACATCAAATTTAGTAGAAACATCAGTGGGTATTTGCACTTCCCTTGGCTTTGGTTCACCCAAGATAGGAGGCTCTTGTGATAAGTTTAGTGAAAGCCATGGCTGGATGAGACCAAGCAGTTGGGAACTCTTTTGCTGGGGGGCTGCAGCTCTAGCTGGGAGCCACCTCTGCCCCACCACACATGGGAATGGGAGCTCAGCCTCACTGTGTGAGATGTTACCCCCCTCTTAAGGAGGTGATATGTATTATACTGGACTGTGAGTGAGTGTGCCACCTGCACCAGGGACAACTTTACTTCTTGTTTCTTCTGGAGCCTTACCCATGCCATTGCAGCTGCCTCAAAGCAGGGTTTGTGTGGGTTGGTTTTTGTTTTGGTTGTTATTTTTTATTTTCTTGCCTGGAACATTTGACTAAATTACATTTGCAGATCTCTCAGATTTTTCACTCACGTGACACCTGAGCTTTATTTACTTTCGAAATAAGTCATCTCATTAACAGAATCCATTATCCATTATTACTGTCATGTCATTCTCCTAATAAAAAGAATGACTGTAGAAGCATTCAGTGGCTTAGCTTGTAGCATAGTGAGCTATTATGCTGCAAACCTGCATTCAAGCTGTACATTGGTATGCCAAGGCTGGCAGAGACTGGGAGCATCAATGAGGTAATAGTCTTAATCTCTGAGGGGAGGATTATATTGTGCTGCACTGCAAATACCTCCTACTGTTAGCAGGATAATACTTCATATGGAGCTATAAATTGTCCAACAAATAAAGACAGGTGCTGGGAAGAAGGTGAAAAAAACCCACCTGCAATGGTCCACCATTATGTCTAGATAAGAGGTGGGAAAACTGTTGTTCTCACTGGTAAACTGCAATCATTGTCTCTCCATTTAATCTGCCAGTGTGGCATGGCCAGCCACTTTAAAGTGAAGTGCACTGAGAGCAGTTGGGTCTCCTCTTCCCAGAAATATCATTTGGTTTTGATGACTGAATGTATGCTGGTTGTAGATCCAGATGGCATGAAGTGATCATGGATGAGGCACCCCAGCCACCCTCTCCCTCCCCCCTGCATGAGCTCCCTACTCCGGAGTGCTATGGCAGATCTGACCTAGCTAGACTATACTTTTCACCATTTTCCTGCTCAGAAGAGCTGTTAGCATCCATCACTGTCCATGGCTTGGTGAAGTTTGTAGCTGCTCCTTTGTGTGTTTCATAGAACTGATACTCTGGGTTCACCTTGACTGGCCTGGGAGGAGACAGTTCTGGGCACCTTCTTGGTACTTCTTGGAACTTCTTGAACTTTCTCCTCAAGGTGAGGAGAAAGTTCTTCAAGGAGAGAGTTGTTAGCTGTTGAAATGTGCTGCCCAGGGAGGTGGTGGAGTCACCATCCCTGGAGGTGTTCAAGAGGGGATTGGACATGGCACTTGGTGCCATGGTCTAGTGGTCATGAGGTCTTGAGTGACAAGTTGGACTTTGATGATCTTTGAGGTCTTTTCCAACCTTATTGATTCTGGGAAGGTGCCCAGAACTGGACACAGTACTCCAGATGCAGCCTCCCCAGGACAGAGCAGAGGGGAAAGAGAACCTCTCTCAACCTTCTAACCACAGCCCTTCTAATCCACACCAGGATACCATTGACCTTCTTGGCCACAAGAGCACTGCACCGGCTCATGGTCAACCTTCCACCCACGAGGACCCCCAGGTCCCTTTCCCCCTCAGTGCATGTCAGCAGAAGTGAGAGTGGGCTTTACAAACCTCTAAGCAGAATGGCTTGCCTCTGGTCACCCTGCAGCCAGGTGAGAGCAGCTCAGAACCAGCTGAAGATGCACTGGGACATAAAAATCCATAGAGAAAACCAACCAAAGGCTGCCTTACCAACACTGCAACAAACCACCCAGTGCATCCCTGCCCTTCAGCTGGTTTTCAGCAATCTTTGGAAGAGTTTTTATCTTTCTGCCCCTCTGATTTAAGAGCCAGTGTTACTTAAAACCCTCTAACCATCAAGTAAATGGCAAAAGACGAAAACAAAATTTCCGTCAGCCTCTGCTTTTTATAAAAACATATCAAGTTAATAACTTGGTTTAAAGAAAACCAGAATGATCATGTTAAAATACTGCCAAATTTATAAACTTTGACAGTCCCACATACTGAGATGAACAGGCAAATCTATTTAATAAGAAATAAAATACATTTCGTCGAAATAAAAAGACACATCTGTCCCAGATTCCTTTGAAGGAACAGAATGGCTGCTAGTAACTAGAAGGCACTGCCTGTCTGCTGGCTTACCTCAAGATAAATTTACAGCTTCACTGCAACAGTATCAAAATTCAAAATGTAATCAGTTCAAGTAGAATGAGATCAAACATTTCTGCCCACATTAACCCTTTGATGTCACGATTCAATATCTCAGGGGTAACGCGCAAGGAAGTTTGAGTTCTTGCTGTTCTCAAAGCTAAAAAAAAAAAAATCTGTGAGGTCTGTGACCTGGGGGCTTGTACATTCCCAAAAGAATGTGTGGTCAGCACTGAAGAAGGTTACCCTACCACAGGAGATACAGAATTCCATGGATTTTGAGAGATGCAGTTCCTACCATTGGCAAGGCCTCCCAAACTCATAGTCCAGTAGCTGCTTAGAGACCTGACACAGTATCTCAGGGATTAAAAATTCCCCAGGTTCAGTTCAGTGCAAGATGTTTGTGCAGTTAGGGTACTAACCAATTTCAAAGGTATTTCAGGAAAGAGATTGTTCTTCTGACATCTGACCCCAGGTAGTCCACTTTCGACCCAAAACACAGCAGAAAAGGGGAAACAATAATTGCAGCTATACAGAAGAAAAATATCATATTGTTCAGGTTTTCAGATGACAGCTTCAGAGGGAGAAATTGTCCTCAATCACAACAGTTAGGGCTGTTGCACAGTCTCCCTACATCTCCAGAACAAGGGATTTATGCAGTGCCTCACATCAAATGCAACCCCTTTCTTTATGCATTTCTGCTCTCCTCCCACACCAGACATTTCTTCTTGATCTAAAGCTTTTGGTCCTCTCCAATTCCTTTGGTCTTCTCAGGGAGCATTAAGGGGCTACCAAGAAAAAAAACAAGATCAAGGAATTTCCTTATTTATGAGGCTAGAGTCAGATCATGCAAGCCAAAGAAGCACATAAGCAACTCTTTAGTTTCCTGTGTCCTTCCCCCTGTGGAGGAAGAACATATACTGGACACCATCTTTTGAGGATCTGGCCACTAAGAACCTGAGCTTTAAGAAAAGTTTTAAAAAACTAAAGGCAGAAAGGGTGCTCCAATACCTTGCTCTGATGGTGAAACTTCCTAATGAGATCCAAGAAGGTGTTTACTGGGGCTAAATAAAGGTCAGCAAAAAGGGTTCAGGCTCCCCCTTGGTACTGCCTGCTGAAGCCCTTGTTTGTGGGTTGATATGACCCAGCTGCAGCTGCCTGGCAAGGCTGGGCTGCGTTTGCCCTGGCACACATTCAGCTTGTGCTGGCCCAAGAGTGCTTTTCTGGTCTAGCCTGAAACAGTTCTGCAAACAAGGCAAGCTGTATGAGCAAAAATCTCTTGATGCCAGTATAAGCTGTCTTTCCCTGAAAGCTTTTGCCAGTGTGAAGTGTTCTTAAAAACTGTAATAACAAAAAAAAAACCTCCAAAATGTCACACCCTTGGCTGGCACTGGCATGCGTGCAGATGTTTTTATGATAGATTCGGGGCAGGTCTGTTTTTGCTGGACAAGACTGTACCAATGTAATTGAAGAATGTTATGTTAATAACAAATGTCATGTTTAGGAACATATTTAAACACCTTAATAAAGGGGAAGCTGTCAAACTGGAGGTACCCTGAGCAAAGACCCTGATGCTAAGTGGTAACACCGGGGGACTGCGTGGAAACGAGAACGAGGAAGTGAAAAATAAAGGAGTATCTCTCCTAGTTTTGTGAAGAGACACTTGGAGATGTGGAAGGTCACTTAGCAAGGTCCAGAAGAGACAGTGAAAGCAGGAAAGGAAACAGAACTGAGGCTAAAGCTCAGGTATCCAGATTCCCAAAGGATAATAGAATCACAGAACCATAGAATCAGTCAGGGTTGGAAGGGAGCACAAGGATCATCCAGTTCCAACCCCCCTGTCATGGGCAGGGACACCTCACACTACACCTCACAATCTCAAGCTGCGCCAGGTGAGGTTTAGGCTGGAGGTGAGGAGAAAGTTCTTCACAGAGAGAGTGGTTGGCCATTGGAATGTGCTGCCCAGGGAGGTGGTGGAGTCACCATCCCTGGAGGTGTTCAAGAGGGGATTGGTGCCATGGTTTAGATAGGTATGAGGTGTAGGGTGACAGGTTGGACTCGGTGATCTTTGAGGTCTCTTCCAGCCTTCTTGATTCTATGATTCTATTCTATGATTCTATGATACATCAGGCTGGCCAGAGCCTCATCCAGCCTGGCTGCAAACACCTCCAGGGATGGGGCCACAACCACCTCCCTGGACAACCCATTCCAGGCTCTCACCACTCTCATGGAGAAGAACTTCTTCCTCACATCCAGTCTGAATCTCCCCACTTCCAGCTTTATTCGATTCCTCCAGTCCTGTCACTACCTGATAGCCTAAAAAGTCCCTCCCCAGCTTTCTTGTAGCCCCCTTCAGATTCTGGAAGGTCACAAGAAGGTCACCTCGGAGCCTTCTCTTCTCCAGACTGAACAGCCCCAACTCTTTCAGTCTGTCCTCATAGGAGAGGTGCTCCAGCCCTCTGCTCATCCTGGTGGCCCTTCTCTGGACACCTTCCAGCATGTCCAGAGCCCTCTTGGAATAGAGGCTCCAGAACTGGATGCAGTACTCCAGGTGGGGTCTCAGCAGAGCTGAGCAGAGGGGGAGAATCACCTCCCTTGACCTGCTGACCACACTTCTCCTGATGCAGCCCAGGCTCTGGTTGGCTTTCTGGGCTGCAAGTGCTCACTGACAGCTCCTGTTGAGCTTCTCATCCCCCAGCACCCCCAAGTCCCTCTCCTCAGGGCTGCTTTCCAGCCAGTCGTTGCCCAGCCTGGATTTGTGCTTGGGATTGCCTTGACCCAGATAGAAGTGCTATGCTGTCCCTGACACAGAGACTTGTCTTCTGAGAAGCATCTGAAGTGATTTCACCTGCCACAGTGAAATGAAGACTCCCATGAGAGAGTCCCAGAGGAAAAATTAGTAGCCCTGAATGGGACAAAACACATGTTCTACAAGGGTTAGGCAGTGCCAGACTCTGCTTCTGCCCAAGCAGTCTGAATACAAATCCTTGAAAACTAAAATTTAGAAGTAATTGCCTGACTAAGGGTCACAGAATCCATTACTTTAGAGATAGGGCTTATTAGAACAAGAGGATATCAGGCAGATAGCACAAGCAGGACCTGCCATAATCCAACTACACCACAGCTGCACACAAAAAGATACTGCTTGATTCTGTGGAGCTTCCTGGTTTTCAGAGCATTGCTAGCATTGGAGTATAGCTTTGCTGTATGGCACACAGCTCACTCAAGTGCCTGCCTGCCTCCTTCACAACTGGCATATACCACAGGCTATAAACTGCAGAGACTAAACTCTTGTGATTCAGAACAGATCATTTTCCTCACTGCATTTGCCATTGGCATTTGGAGAGGAGAGGATTTAAATGTATTTTAGCACCATAATTTTTCCAGTTCAGCTTGCACTTTTCTCCATAATTGCCTGCAGGATGGGAGGATATTTGGGTCCCAAACAGGCAAAGCTGATGAGTATTTCCAAGTTAAGAGCATGGAAGTCAGTAGGATTACTCACTGGGAATGAGAGCTCGAAGGAGCAAGGGATGTAAGGTGTGTGGAGAGGGGTAATGTATTATGTGAGGAAAACTGATATTGCTAGAAATAATGGACAAACTCTCATGGACACAACTTCTAAGTGTGATCCCTGTCTAAGGCTTTCATTGCTGCTGCAGATGAGTTTCTTGGTTCACACTTCTGTTGCCCCAAAACACCTCAGGGCCAGTTTCCTCCCATTTTCAGGCACTTGGCTGCAGTGCCTTTTCCCACAGCCTGATCACTGGCATCTAAACTGCTCTCTAGATGTACTTACCTTTTCTTTTTCTTTTTCTTTCCCAGGGCACCTGAGGCACCTCTCAAATTACGTGCCTATAATTCAGGGAGATTTAGGACACCTGACGTGTCATGTAATGTTACACAATTACATCCCAGATCCTGGCTTTCAACAGCTAAAATCCAGCAAACCTCGATGAGGTGATTTCAGGCTGAGTTTCTTTGTGGTTTCATTATGCTTTTTGGACAATGATGAGCTACAACATAAAGCAAAGCTAAACCAAAACAAACCAAATAATGAAAAAAAAAATCATCTGGCTCTGAATTCTGTATCTGCTCGATCCTCTAATCCACCCCCACGTAATCTGTTCCATCACACAGCCCTTGGTGTAGGTGTGGAGTTCAGAGCTGATGATTGAACACTATTATGTGCACACCCACACAGCACCAGCAGACGGAGTGATGCTGCAGTTCTGCCCTCTGCACAGCAGGCGAGCTCCAGCATCCTTCCTGCCCCCCTCCCCTTCACCCCATCTGTGCCCTCTTCTTTAGCACACTCCAGTGCCAGGGAAGCAGTTTCTACAGCCCATACTGGTGCCTGTGCGCCACTCCCTGCTCTCAGTCTGCTAGCCAGATGGAGAAAAGGTGCTCATTTGCATTTGACATCAGCAGCACAGCAGGAGCCCAGCTCTAACAGGTGAGAGAGGGAAATGGGAGGTGGTGTGCTTCACGTTGTGCAAACGCATCAGCTGGCACTTAGTTCTTGTGAAGAGGAATAAGGGAGGAGGGCAGGGATAAGGATTTCAGTTGTGTGCCCCCCACATATACCACTGCCTTTGATATGCCAGGGCTTCATTTAGTTCAGCTCCTGTTTGGTAGATTTAAACCCAACTGGGTGTTGTGTTGGCAAAACAGCTGATCTTACAATATATGTACAGGAGCATATTCCCATTTCTTGCTTTTAAGAGAAAATCAAGCCTTTTACTTTCAGATAGCACACATTCCTAGTTCCTTCCTCCCTCAATATTTATTATTTATGCTAGAACTGCCCCTTGCACAGAATCACAGAAACCTTCCGGTTGGAAAAGACCCTCAGGAGCACCAAGTCCAACCCAGAACCTACCCTACAAGGCTCACCCCTAAACCATAGCCCCAAGCACCACAGCCAAGCCACCTTTAAACACATCCAAGGTTGGTGACTCTACCTCCTCCCTGGGCAGCACATTCCAATCCCTGACCACTCTTGCTAGGAAAAATTTCTTCCTAATGTCCAGTCTAAACCTACCCAGTGGCAGCTTGAGGCCATTCCCTCTTGTTCTATCACTAATTACCTGTGAGATGAGACCAGCACCAACTTCTCCACAAAGTCCTTTCAGGCAGTTGTAGACAGCCATGAGGTCTCCCCTCAGCCTCCTCTTTTCCAAACTACCCATCCCCAGCTCCTTCAGTCTCTCCTCATCAGATTTATTCACCAGGCCCTTCACAGCTTCCTTGCCCTCCTCTGCACTGGCTCCAGGACCTCCACATCTTTCCTGTATTGAGGTGCCCAAAACTGGACACTTTGAAACCAAGCATCCTCTTACACCCATTTCTATTTGCCAGCCTTCACAGTACATGCCACATGCAGAGTTCCTGAAAAAAAAAAGGACTGGTGAACAAGTGCTGGTGCCTGCCAATAAAGTAAGTTGTGCTACAGAAAATTAATAGGAAGCTTGCTGAATGCTTTGGTTTTGTTTGTTTGTTTTTTTTTAATGCCAACTTCCACCCACCCAAATATTAATTAAACAAACTGGCCAAAAGCCTCATGCTCTAAGATAAATCTACTTTGTTATTAAGGAAAGGTGGACTAGGAAGATTCAGTCTCTAGCAGGATGCAGCTTAAGATGTGAGTGACTGATGTCATTGACCTGGACCTGAGCAAAGCCTTCCACACTGTCCCACACCACCTCCTGCTCTCCAACCTGGTGACACATGGGTTTGATGGGTGACCACTAATGGATAAAGAACTGGCTTGATGGCAGCACCCAAAGAGTGGCTGTCAATGGCTCCATGTCCCAGTGGAGGCCAGGGACAAGTGGAGTCCCTCAGGGCTCAGTCCTGGGACCAGTCTTGTTCAACATCTTTGTTGGTGCCATGGACAGAGGCATTGAGTGCACCCTCAGCAGGTTTGCTGCTGACACCAAGCTGTGTGGTGCAGCAGACAGGCTGGAGGGAAGGGATCCATCCAGAGGGACCTGGACAGGCTGGAGAGGTGGGCACAAGACAACCTCAGAAGGTTCAACAAGACCAAGTGCAGGGCCCTGCATCTGGGTCAAGGCAATCCCAAACACAAATCCAGGCTGGGCAGGGACTGGCTGGAGAGCAGCCCTGAGGAGAGGGACTTGGGGGTGCTGGGGGATGAGAAGCTCAACAGGAGCTGTCAGTGAGCACTTGCAGCCCAGAAAGCCAACCAGAGCCTGGGCTGCATCAGGAGAAGTGTGGCCAACAGGTCAAGGGAGGTGATTCTCCCTCTCTGCTCAGCTCTGCTGAGACCCCACCTGGAGTACTGCATCCAGTTCTGGAGCCTCTATTCCAAGAGGGCTCTGGACATGCTGGAAGGTGTCCAGAGAAGGGCCACCAGGATGAGCAGAGGGCTGGAGCACCTCTCCTATGAGGACAGACTGAAAGAGTTGGGGCTGTTCAGTCTGGAGAAGAGAAGGCTCCGAGGTGACCTTCTTGTGGCCTTCCAGTATCTGAAGGGGGCTACAAGAAAGCTGGGGAGGGACTTTTTAGGCTATCAGGTAGTGACAGGACTAGGGGGAATGGAATAAAGCTGGAAGTGGGGAGATTCAGACTGGATGTGAGGAAGAAGTTCTTCCCCATGAGAGTGGTGAGAGCCTGGAATGGGTTGTCCAGGGAGGTGGTTGAGGCCCCATCCCTGGAGGTGTTTGCAGCCAGGCTGGATGAGGCTCTGGCCAGCCTGCTGTAGTGTGAGGTGTCCCTGGCCATGGCAGGGGGTTGGAACTGGATGATCCTTGTGGTCCCTTCCAACCCTGACTGATTCTATGATTCTATGAATCTATGAAATGGGCAAGTAGCAAAAGGGAGGTTGACCAAAGCAAGGGCAGTGAGATACAGGATAATACATCCCATAGATGTTATTGCTCTAAAGCAAACTCTTCCAATTTTGAAATCTAATTAAAAACGGTTACCAAATATCACATTGGCTGGTTCCAAAATCTCTTACCTCAGTCCCTTTTCATATGCCTGGGACTGCACAGGTGTAGACAAAGGTGTAATGTGAACCTGTTGCTCATGAAAGAGCTCCTAAGTATAACATTCCCAGGTTTAGCTACCAGCAGACATATTTTTCTAGGTGCCCATAATGGCAAAATGAGTGTAAGCCATTCAGATTGTTAAAGCTTTGGGAGCTGACCAGGCTTGACACATGGGCTCTGTGAGACCATAAAGAAAATGTCTGCAAGCAAGTTCTCCATGAAAAAAATGAATCCAAACTCTGTGTGAGAGGTAATTTCAGCATCTCTGGCCCAGCAAAGTAAAGCCAGCTTCACAGAATCACAGAATCAAGAAGGTTGGAAAAGACCTCAAGGATCATCAAAGTCCTACCTGTCACCCAAGACCTCATGACCACTAAACCATGGCATTGGTTTCTGCTTGGCATTGACAAAGAGTGACTTGTCTCCTGCTTGAAATGAGCCTGCTCCTGCAGCAAGGGCTCTTGGGCAAATGCTCTGTAAAACTAAGGGTGGAAAAGACAAGAGGAGGGAAGCATCCCAAAGAAGACCCTGAATTGAGGGAAAGGTAACAGCTGGATTAATGTTCAACTGCTTCATTTTGGGGTTTGCCATGAATAATTAAGTGTAATTAATAAATAGTGCCCTGAAGATAGGATCAAACAGACTTTGGGTGTGGTGCTTAATCCTTCCTGAGTTGGGGAGGAAGGCCAACAGCCTCTAATGGATTTAACTAATTCTCTTAATTGCAGCTTCATTTGCCTGATCTTTCTAAATGGTATTAATCTAGTGATTTGCAGAATAAGCACATGGAAAAGACTTACCAAAATCACGTTAGGATCTCAAAGATATGTTTCTCTTCTTAGATTTTTTTTTTTTTTTTTAGCAGTGGGAGATTTCATTGAGAATGCAAATTCTATTAATTTGGCTAAGCATCTCCAGTCTTGGTTGGTACAAAATAAGAATTGAAGATGTCATTAACAAATTCACCCTCTAGAATTGGTGTTGGCAATGACAAATTCTGCAAGGCTCCTGAGCAGTCATTTATAGCTTAAGTATGTGGTAAAAGACCAGACTGCAGCCTTTCACTCTGATTTCCATGCAGGGTGCTGAAGCACTGCACAGATTTCTGCGTCCCACAGAAGCATTCACAGGAAACACCTCCCATGTGTTGCCGACCACACCAGGAGTCAAGAAGATAATCACATTTCTTGATCACTCTTGGCCTGGACAACAACAAATCTGCACAAGGAGCCTTTAGCTCTGAGGAAATTCCAGCTAACAGAAGTTATAGCTCATCTCCTCAGGTTTTCCACATCAGATCTGCCCTCTGCTCCTACCACACACCACCACTCAGATGTTCAGTTCCCTCGCTAAGCTGAGCCCAGCAGAGCTAAAACAATTAAGGAGATCTTGAGATGGAGTCTACAGCCAGCAGCTTTCCTCCTTGGGCACAACGGAAAGTTTCTTCTCTGAAAGTGCTTTGGTGGAGAAAAAAAATCTAATGGAAAAATCTAATCTCATGTGGGAAGAAGTGAGGCTGAGCGAACGGCGTTGGCTTGCCGTAGGTGACTGCCTGTGCTAATTTTGACTCTTCAGCCATTCTGAGGTTGATCCTGTTCATAAGTACTGCAGAGGTAACTTCTCCTTGCCTGAAACTCAACAACATCATTGGTGCTTTATCCATGTAAACAAAGGGCAAAGTTCCCTCTGGCTCAGCAGTGAAGAATCTACCAGCTAAGTCCAGTCCTACCCTGCCTTTAGCTCATGGGAAAATTCTTCTATCCTTTAATTACAAGCTAAGAATAAGATATATCAATAAGCTTAATCAGAGTAACATGGGCTGTCCAACCACACACAGCTCTGCTGGCTCAGTGGAGGTTCACACTGCTTTTCCTTTTCCTTCCTTCGGTTTGTTGCCTCCATTGCTGTGTTTTGGTTGAGCCATAAGTTATCAGGAAAGCCTTTTGGGTTTTCTTTTGCTTTGTGTTTGCACAGCATCAACCACAGTGAGCTTCCAAGGGCTTCTCACCCTCCTGTACTGCTAATGATTTCAGGAGAGTCATTATTTTATTCCAACACTGCTTCGAAGCTGCACATGCTGCTGCAAGTAGCAAAAGTGCTTGTGATACCCAGGGCCCTTTGGCTGCTCTTAGCTAGCCACTAACTCACTTAATTTTGTGTAGTTTAGCACATTACAAGATTGTTCAAGAGTGCCATAAATGATGTCAGGCACCATCAGAAACCACTTCAGAAAATCATTGCCTGTAGCCAGATCAAAAGGTGAACACCTGGAAACTTGCAGTTCTGGGAAAGCAGAATAAATCTTTTTTTCTTTCTTATTTTTTTTATTTCTTCTTTTTTGTTTTTGTTTTTTTCCCCCTTCCTTTCTCTTCCTTTTGGAGATTTGTTTCTTTTTGCCTTGAAGAATTTGAAAGGTTTATTTACAGCTTTTCAAATGACCCCTAATCTATTTAGAAAAACACAGCATGGCAAATTCATCTCGGGTGTAACTCCATTTGTTGGTTTAAGCAGGCTTGTGCCAGAAGGGAGCCTGGCCCAGGAGTTTCTCTGTGGAGAAAAACAAAGCATTTGAATACAACATTTAATTGGCTTGTGGAGTCCCATCACAGACAGTCTTGGAATATATTTATTAAAGGCAATTCTTTTATTTTCTGGTAATATTGTATCAGTAACTGAAACTCATGGTATTAGCTTTAAACCTTGCCTTGTTCCCCAGGCTTTGCTGCCCGAGGCTGATAATTTTCACAGCACCTGACAACATTTAAAGAGACATGGTATCATGTAGTTTAGTGAAATCCAAGACCATAAATAACTGGGAAAGTTGCTTATTCTGTCAGATATCAGCAATATCACTAATTAAACAATCCATCAGGGTCAACTTTGGGGAAGTAATCTAAGAAGGTATTTGTTGTGGTAGTGCAGAATTTAGAGCTGTGCTGGGAGCCTGTGGCAAAGACACACAGAGTCCCTAAGTGATTTTTAAAGGATGTCTGCTGTAGATAATTTAATCACAATGCTATTGTTTTGTTAAGCATACAATTGCTGATAGTCTTCTCTTGGTCAGGTATTTACTGATTCATTGAATCTCAAACTATTAATTCTTTTATGAACACATAAACCCCAGAAAAATAGTCTGGGGCACAAGGAGTTCCACCAAAATCAGTTGCTGTTGCTTTTCATGTGAAACACAAAATGTCTCACTAAATACATAGCATTAATCTGGCTGGCCAAGCTCTCTCTGTATGTTGTATATGGAAGCAGGACACAGGGGAGAGTGGAAGGATGTTAGAGGAAAGGACTGGGAAAAAAAAAAACAATAAGGAAAAGAGACAAAGCAAAAGGCAGGGAAAAACTTCAGAAGGGGGAAATTGGGAGATGTTTTGAAAAGTAGAAATAAACAAATGAGATTGAGAGGTGGAGATGGGGCCAAAGCATCAGTGGACAACCAACCCTCTTCCCTGCAGGGCTGTTGAGTGGACTCACTAGCTTGTGGTATGGATCCTCCCTGTCCTGTCCCAAGACATAAGCCCTGATTGACAAACCAGTGATGGAAGTCCATAGAAAACTGGTGAATAACCTGTGTACGTTTTGGAAGAATCTGCTGGTTTGCTTTCATTTGGATGCTAACAACGTTGTGATTGAGTTAGAGGAAGCTGGGTTTTGGTTCTCAAGCACAAAAAATTCTGTGTACAATCTTCATTGTTTTACTGTGAATGAGCTCCCTTTGGAGACTGGCATTTTCTGTAGATTTGTAGAAGGTTTCCATCCCTTTTTTCTGACTTGAACATAGCAAGGTGAGAGGTGTGCTGACTCCTGGCCTTTCACCACAGCTTTAGTCCTAGACTTTAACAACTTGTAAGGGAATCCTGAGACCTTACAAATCCTTGCAAACACCTAGCAAGCTGAACTGATGGAGACAGCACTAAGAGGGGAATTCCTTTCAAAAATGAAAATTACTTTGCATGTGCAAGCAAACAGGGTTCCAGAAGAATAGCTAATGAAACAGAGTCTTAATGAGACATCCAAACATGGTTTTTTTACAAACTATCTCCTTGCTAAAGAAGCTGGCTAAGCATGTGCACATGTGTTGCTGCTAAAACTAACTGGTTTACTACTTACACTACTCATACATGTGTATTAGTAGCAAATACATATGCTAATAATTCAGCCAGGGGGGAAAAAATGTTAAAAAAATAAAAGAGTAGTGTTCTGCAGAAGACTGGTTCAATATATCTGAGAAACTTTTAATTTATACACTGCAAGACAGGAAAAAAAAATGGGTTTGTGTTTTCTCGTGTGAAACAACAGCAGGGAATTTAAAAGCTAAAAAAAAAATAGAAGCAGCATCAAACCCCAAACCAATTCTTTGGAGCTAAAGTAAATGAAATGCCCAAATTATTGCTGCATATAAATCTGGGCTGGTGTAACTGGGATTTTAAAGCTGGCTGAGTGAAAAGCAAGATCAAGCTCTGCAACAACAACAATATTATAGATGCTGTATCAGTCTGGAATGACAAAGTCTGAAAGCCTTTTGTTTTCTCTCTGGTGAGCCCTCCTATAGAAAGCACACTCACAATCCTTCCTGTAGTTCCAGGTTACAAACAACAAACCTAAACCTGAAGAGAAGCATTTCTATGTTTGATGTTAACTGTAAAACCAGCTTTATTCAGTCAGACCTCTTAAACTTTCTAATGAAGCAGGTACTTGACACATAGCTTTTGGGTTGTTTTTCTAAGAGATGCATCCCCCAAAAGCTCAGAGTGATAAATCTGGACAGAGAGCAATATTTCTCACTCTTTGCCATATAGTTTGTAAGTATTCGTATTGCATAACAAATAGATGTTTTAAATATTTGTTCATAGAGGTCTTTGCTTGAACTTAAGCATAAGTTATCTAAACAGTTGAAAAAAGATTTATAGTTATGAAGAGGCCTATATGTCAAGCAAGGGTTTATGATATGTTGCATAATAAATTAGCAATAAATGGATACAGGTGACTGTGGAATTTATGGCCTTTAATGTTTTAATGCTTCACTAAAGAAAAGCCTATTATTAAGGTCCTAAAGGGTAATACAGGAATACCATCTACAAATTGTCAAATTAAATAGTTGTTGCCAGGTATTTGAAGGGTGGAACATTTTGTCTTGACCAGCAGCAGGGGTAGACAGCAAAGACAGCCACAGAAAACCAGATTGTTTCAGAAGGCTTTCACCCTGCAAACCCTACTCTAGCAGGTCACCTCTGCTCCAGCTGTGCTGAAAACAAGGGGCCTGAGCCTTCAGCACCTCCCAGCTGAAAAACCTGCATGTATCCAGGCATTCTGAGTTTACTCGCAGAGCTCTGAGTTACTCCTACCAGTAAAGGCTGCAGGATTCCTCCCGGTTTGATTGTTGGCTAAAAGCCAGGGAGTGAGCACTTGGCTGAGGCCTTTACAAATGTTTCTATCCATGTGAAAACTACTGTTTGAATCCAAGAAATAACACACTGTGGGAAAGAAATGGGTTTCACTGTCCTGACACTGTGAACTCAGGTAACACTGGAAATTGCCCTAGAACATATTCAAACAGATGCCAAAACTAGTTGCTGCACCTAGCACAGATGCCTGCAGCCCCATTCTGCTAACATTTCTTGAGTAGTTAAACTCCATCAAAAGATAAAAACATGGAGAAAGCTGATGAGACTCCAACCAGAAATGAAAACAAACTTTTGGGTGAAAACAGGGATGGGATTTGGAGGGCTAGAGAGATTTCTCTCTGGAAGGAAATCAGACCTGGCAGTAAAGAGTTAAGATCAGTAAAGAGTTAAGATCTCAAAGCCACTTGGCAGCACCTGCCTGCTGTGGGGACCACCCCCATACCTTCTCATGCCCTCTGAGAGATGTAAGACAGACCCAGCCCAGCACTCAAGAAAAGAGTGGGTCAGAATGACTTTGTAAGATTAGGCATACCCCAGCCATTAGCACGCTGTCTGCACCTTAACACATCAGCACAAAGACAGGGCGAGGGGGAGAGGGAAAGAGTTATGCAGAAGTGCTCTGTGAGTGCCATTGGGGCAGTTCATCTCTAAGAGGAAACACATGTTAGCCAGCCCTGCACCTAATGGCCTTGGACAGTAATTAAAAAATATCTTTTATTTGGAGAGCTGGGTCTTGAAACTACCAACTCGCACCATTAATCTTTTTGATCTACTGCAAAAATCTGCAGCAAGGGTCATGGAGCAGGTTCTCTGCCATCTGTAGAGGGACAAGCACACTGACAGTGAACTCTAGACCAGATATGGTCATTCCATGCAATTACTGACCCACAGTTGTTGGGAAAGGGATTGTATGGTAACCACCACCTGGTCACATCACCATCTGCTCTCCTATCGCTGGTCTGCCCTTGGCAAAATGCCTCAAAAAAGGACCAGCAGCTCCTCAGAAATAAAAAGCAGGTGAGGCAGTTGTACAGGCAAATCATTTGGATTGAATGGGAAGCAGGATGAGGGCTCAGGGAATGGTGTGATTGCCCATTGGAATGGGCTGCCCAGGGAGCTGGTGGGGTCAACATCCCTGGAGGTGTTTAAGAAGAGCCTGGATGAGGCACTTAGTGCCATGGTGTGGGTGATTAGTTAGGGTTGGGTGGTTGGTTGGACTGGATGATCTTGGAGGTCTCTTCCAACCTGGCTGATTCTGTGGTTCTGTGATTCTATCATTGCCCTCAGGCTGCCCTGTTCTGTTCATCATCAGGGATGTCAGAGCAAAAGCCACAGCTAGGCTGGGCATCTTGAGATTTGCTCCTGACACCTACAGTCTCATGTGAGAATGTGTAAAACAGGTTGTCTAAACTTCAAGCTATGCCACATTAACTGTGCCATAACAGCAAAGCCAACTCCCCTGTGCCATGCTGCAGGCACTCCTCCCAGCATTGACACAGGTCCTGCTCCACCAAATGGTTATGCCAGTCAGATTTGGCTCAGCTGGGGAACCCTTCTGCTCTAAAGCACCGTGGCATCCTCTGCTAGTAAAACTAAGTGTGCAGTGGGTCTACTAGCAGTATAAGCAGGCAGTTCTGGTCAGGGGAGAACATGTCCACATCTAGAACAGTCACTAAATGTCAGTGTCATAGCAGGGCCTAGAGGGAAGGGATTTAGCCAGCTGCTAAGGCTCTCTCCAAAGATGTGTAAGTTAAGCCCTGTTGTCATTCAATTAATCTCCAGCATGGCTTCAGTAAAGAAATAAGCTCTTCACTCCAGATAGCTGGGACAATCATTAATTAAGCCATTAGTCTTGCTCACTTCAGAATTCCTTTCCCTTTTGTGCTCTACAGTCATGACACCACTAGAGATGTTTTTGCTTTATTTTTGACAGGGCTAAGAATCTCTCTCTAAGGGTTGGGTTCTTTGGTTTTTTTCAGATTATTTTTTTTTTAATAAGTTCATTAGCACCTGTGATTTCTTTCTGGAAGTTGTTTTTTTATCTTCATACTGCTAACTTCCAGATCACCCTCCCCTCCATATGTCTATCTGATGTGTTGTGATGGGTTGGGCAGGGTGGAGTTTTTTTTCACTATGAGCTTCTCTGACCCTTAGCAATGAGTGCTGCAAGTGAGTTGTAAAGCCATCTGCTGATCAGATAAACCTCAGATGCTATGTTACATGTAAAACCTCTGTTCTCAAGAGCCTTTTCTTGTGCTTTCTTTGGAGGGCCATGAGCTATTAGCTCCCAGAAAAGGCTCCTTTGCCCTGAGGGACCCTTACCAGCTATAGCAGAACTCTAAATAATTGCTGTGTTTCCTTGTGCTCTTATTTGTTACTCATCACTTGCCCTACAAATTCTGTATCACTGTAGAAGACAGATTATCAAATAGAGATCTTTGAATTCTTTCTCCCTCAAGACAGGACAGACTGAGATGGCTGCATGAGCAGAGGATTAGTTTGGCTTGCACAAGTGTCCCCAGATCTGGCTCTAGGGTATAATATCACCTTTCTGCTTTCTCTGAAGTACTTCCACTCAGGAAATACCAGGGAAAAGACAGCCTCATGTATACGTTTTCTTTCTTCTTAGACAACAGAATTTAACAGATTTAGATCTAATCACAATCCCTCTTAGGTTAATAGTGGTTTTATGACTGACTCCAGCAGCTGTGATGCAGAGTCCTCATACTGAAACAGTCTAGAAAGGTCAGCTCACAAGAACACTCAGCTTCTGGGAACAGGGTAAGGGAAATAACCCTTGTGTAAAGACAGCTGATATCCTCTTCTAAATAAAAAGTTACACAGAAATTAAGACACATTTGCTGCTTCAAGCCAACATTTCTTTAAATCACATATTTAGCCAGCATCCTTGTGCAAGCAAGACACAAACATGCATTACTACTTTACCACAGGTAAGGTTCATCATACCTACAGGCCTGTCCTCTCCTTCCCTCCCTTCCCTCCATTCCCTCCCTCCCTTCCCCCCTTCCCTCCCTCCCTTCCCCCCTTCCCTCCCTCCCTTCCCTCCCTCCCTCCCTTCCTCCCTCCTTCCCTCCCTCCCTCCTTCCCTCCCTTCTTCCCTTCCTTCCTTCCTTCCTTCCTTCCTTCCTTCCTTCCTTCCTTCCTTCCTTCCTTCCTTCCTTCCTTCCTTCCTTCCTTCCTTCCTTCCTTCCTTCCTTCCTTCCTTCCTTCCTTCCTTCCTTCCTTCCTTCCTTCCTTCCTTCCTTCCTTCCTTCCTTCCTTCCTTCCTCCCTCCTTCCCTTCCTCCCTCCTTCCCTCCCTTCTTCCCTCCCTTCCTTCCTTCCTTCCTTCCTTCCTTCCTTCCTTCCTTCCTTCCTTCCTTCCTTCCTTCCTTCCTTCCTTCCTTCCTTCCTTCCTTCCTTCCTTCCTTCCTTCCTTCCTTCCTTCCTTCCTTCCTTCCTTCCTTCCTTCCTTCCTCCCTCCCTCTTTTTCCTTCCTTCTTTTCCTTGTGTATTTCAACTCAAGAGAGATCAAAAAGAAAAATTAGTCTCACTCTAGAATACAAATTTAAATCACAGCAGACAATGCCACACCTTGAAATCAAGAGTGAAGTTGAAGCACAAACCTGAAATCCCACCACTGGTGAATCTGTAGATGCAGAGTCTCAAACACCCCCAGCTAGGACTGGGAGAACAAAGTGACAGCAGAGAGTCACCTCTCCAGGAACTAAACCAACTGCAGTCTGTCTGGAGTTGGGTGTCTGGTTCTGGTTCCGTTTCTACAAGGCTGAAACTTTAAATTGTTAAGTTCTTGCCCTCTGTCATTTGACAGAAGAATGTAACATTTGCACTGCCTCTCTTGCTGCCAGGGTTAGGAGAACCTCCTGCCTTGTAAAAATGTAACCACACATGTTTCATAAACCCCGGTATTAAAATAACACCACCAGGCTACTTACCTCGTTCTGGAACAATTGAATTCTGAAACGAGCATCTCTGATTCTTCCTCCTGCAAATGGATCAAATTACACTTCACTAGGTAATAAAGTGTGGTACAGTCCCCTGCCCAACCTGTTTGCATCTTGTCTTGTGTAAGGGCTCAGATGTACTCTCTCATTATTCAACCTAATGGGCCTGCATTTGGCATACAGCGAATGTTAATGCTCTCCTTGGAAGCTGCAGAGGTTAACTGCTCCTAACAGTCTCTTTCCTTCCTTTCTGGGCATGTTTTCACCATGAATAATAGAAACAACAGAACCAAGTGTCATAATGCCCTAGAATGAAGGTGCCAGTACAAACCACAGTGATGAAGTAATGGTAGCAATTTTTTTGTCCTAATCCCAGATCATCCCAATGGAACCTAGTCCATGCCTGGAAATATTCTGAAACGTATCAGGGAAGGAATCTGCTGCTGCCAAATGCTTGCAGAATTGAAGGTCCACATTGTTAAGCATAATTGTCATCTTTATTCGCTTCATTGGTAGTTTGCATGACTGTGGCTCTGCACGAGATAATGAAGTGCTGCCAGAAGCTGAACTGGAGATGTTACATCATTCAATTATTCTAAATACAAATGACCTCATTAGTGTTAACTATGAGCTAAATCGTGGTCACTGTAATCCTCTAAGTTGTGCTGCTGTAGCAAGTTTAAAAAAAAAAATTACTTCTGAAAAGAGAAGACTGCTAAATATTTGTGTAGAATTCCCAGGCTCTTTAGCAGGGAATTGCACAAGTTGCTAACCAGACACAAAAAGCAATCAACTGTTGATACAGTTGCAATGTTTTTCTTTGCCCTCATTTTGTGCTATAGTATTTTTCTAGTCCCTGCACTCAAAGTAGACACATCACATTTTGATGCAGTTGGGCTCTTTTCAAGGTGTGAAATTGGTAAGTACCAACACCAAAGGGAAAAAAAAAACCTCTTTTAATACTGAGCTGTACCACTCGAAGCAGTATTACCCTTCGGCTCCTAGCCAACAAAATCCAGTGAGAACTATTTTTATAGCACATGACTACAATAAAAGATATTTAAACATGGCCTAACAATGGATTAAACTGGTAAGACATAGCTTGTGTTAGATCCCAAGGATGAATATCAAAAATAGAGGCAACAGTTTTGAAACAACAGCCGGCAGTGAAAAGTTTATTTCTAACGCAAACCAGACAGTCCCCAAAATAATTTGTGGTTTGTTTAATTCTTACCGTTCATCCTGTGTTCCTTTGAGTAAGCTAAAGCAAGGCACCAGCCTGAAAACACCAGCTGGTTTAGATTTTGATTCTGGATCTCTCTGGTGAGCTGAAAAACCCTAATCTGCATCTGCAAGGGCGGGGAGGGGTTGCTCTAAACAGGGGAAAAGCTGGAGGAGGGGAAGGGCCCTGCATGAGAAGGTGCACTTAGGGGGAAGAGAGACAAACCCACCCTGCTAATACATTATAATAAATTTGTCATTATCTGCTTCTATTTGCAGAAACATCAATGGCATGTGAGGCCTGGAAAAAAAAACAACAACAACAAAAAAAAAAAAAAAAAAAGAAAAAAAAAAGAAAGAATGTCTCATTGCCTTTAATATGTGCTGCAGTGTGCACCAAGACAAAATCATTACTGTAACAAAACCAGCTGCGTGTAATGGAAAGCAAATGATTTACAATGTTACTAGGAGAAACTACTTTATTTCGTATTATCATAAAAAGAACAGCCCTGGAAATTTGCATGACAAACACAAGAATCCAGGAAATTCCAAATCTAATTCATTTTTCTTTCTTTCCTTTTTTTTTTTTTTCCGTAGGTTTTTAATAGGTAGTAACTTAACAGAGGTGAATTGTTAAGAAGGTCTCTGGAAGGATATTTCCAGAGAGTGTAGCTGCAATGTTCATAGAATCAAGAAGGCTGGAAGAGACCTCAAAGATCATCGAGTCCAACCTGATGTTGGAACTTGGTTTTAGTGAAATGCAAACTGGACCAGTAGAGGAAGAAAATACAAGAAGCCTTAAATAGTGGATGCACTGCTGGACCTAAAAAGTGTATTTTTATCACCATGCTGTGGCTGAAGGTTGGGGTCTACCAAGGATCTCTCTCTTGGGGTCTACCAAGGAACTCTCTCTTGAGTCCTTAGGATCTAACTCCTCTGAACAAAGGCTGATGGATTAGATGCTGTTCTTAAAATGTCTTAGAATCATAGAATCAGTCAGGGTTGGAAGGGACCACAAGGATCAGCCAGTTCCAACCCCCCTGCCATGGCCAGGGACACCTCACACTACAGCAGCCTGGCCAGAGCCTCATCCAGCCTGGCTGCAAACACTTCCAGGGATGGGGCCTCAACCACCTCCCTGGACAACCCATTCCAGGCTCTCACCACTCTCATGGGGAAGAACTTCTTCCTCACATCCAGTCTGAATCTCCCCACTTCCAGCTTTATGCCATTCCCCCCAGTCCTATCACTCCCTGATAGCCTAAAAAGTCCCTCCCCAGCTTTCTTGTAGCCCCCTTCAGATCCTGGAAGGCCATAAGAAGGTCACCTCGGAGCCTTCTCCTCTCCAGACTGAACAGCCCCAACTCTTTCAGTCTGTCCTCATATTGTTATCAACCTGCACAGTGGGTGTCAAGTGGAGGGGGCCAGGCTCCTTTGGGTGGTTCACAGTGATAGGACAAGGAACAATGGGTTCACACTAGAACATAGAAGATTTCAGTTCAACATGAGGAGAAACTTCTTTACAGTGAGGGTGACAGAGCCCTGGAACAGGCTCCCCAGGGGGGTTGTGGAGACTTTCCAACCCCACCTGGATGCATTCCTGTGAGGACTACCCTAAGTGATGCTGCTCTGGCAGGGGGGTTGGACCTGATGATCTCTTGAGGTCCCTTCCAACCTCTGATATGCTGTGAGACTGTGATACTGTGATAGAGTTTTCAACTGTTGTGACATTACAACACATAAAAGCTCAGTTTCAAACCCAAGTTCTGCCTGGTGGTATGGAGAGGTTTGGTTTCTCCACCGATCTAGCAGATGATGAGTCATAGAATCAGTCAGGGTTGGAAGGGACCAAAAGGCTCATCCAGTTCCAACCCCCCTGCCATGGGCAGGGACACCTCACACTACAGCAGGCTGGCCAGAGCCTCATCCAGCCTGGCTGCAAACACCTCCAGGGATGGGGCCTCAACCACCTCCCTGGACAACCCATTCCAGGCTCTCACCACTCTCATGGGGAAGAACTTCCTTCTCACGTCCAGCCTGAATCTCCCCACTTCCAGCTTTATTCCATTCCCCCTAGTCCTATCACTCCCTGATATGAAGGATCAGCTCCCAACTGACACAAGCCATGAAACGAATTTGTGTTGTGTTGTGGAAGGTAAGCCTCTTTCATGCATCTTTGGAAGGAGATAACAGATGGTAACAAAAAGGTGGTAGGCATGTAAAACCAAACCTAAACGTCTTGAACAAATGAAGCTTTATAAGACCCAGGCAGGACTCAAAACAACTGTTCAATGAAAGTCACTTTTATGGCTTTACTTTGCTTTATCGCAAGGCAGTAATAAATGTGTCTCATTAAAAGCCAGTAAAAGAACACCACCTACACCACTGCTTGCTGTAACTGCAGATAGAGCAGATCTGGAACAGTTACCTAAAGACCCTCATTTCCTAGCATTTAATGCTTCCCTGTCTGTATAAACTCCCCTTCTATGGATTTAAAGACTGTTGGATGCTAAAAGCAGCAGCTGTTGCTTGGGAAAACAACACTTTCAAAGCCCTTTTTCTTTCTCAAGGTGAAGTTAGAGGGAGGCTGAATGAAAGTGGAGCAATCCTTAACTAAAAAAAAAAAAAAAATAAAATAAAAAAGTGCCAGAGTCTAGAATGCCAGAAAGAGAAGCAATTCCCCCATTCTGGCTAGAGCCTAAGCATTTTGCCTCAGCTTTATTGCTCAGCGGGTCAGATTCATTCCTGGTAAAATGGCAGTTCCCATGGTGAAGCCACAAGAAAATTCTGAAACCTTCTGGCACCTGTCAAGAAACGGGGATGTGAAAGTGGGGGGAGGAACTGGCATGTAGAAGCTGGGATTAAGGTTGGGAGCCACCACATAAAAGGTTATTCTTGTTCTAGTTGTTAGAACTTTTTTTATTGCCTAGAATTTACATACATGCTTATTAAGTGGTTTAAAAAAGAAGCCTGACAGATATTAAACAGCATGCCACACTCTTTATGCTGCTGCCATACAGATGTGTCCAAAGCATAAACAGACCTACAGTCAGCACTTGCTTGCTCCATGGGAGAGGGAGAGTATCTCTGTGGTAATTTTCTCCAAACTTTTCAGGATAATTAACTTGAGAATTGGAAACTTTTTCCCCCCACCACCCTCCCATATTTGATCCTTTGCTTGATCTCTCACTGCTTTCCAATTATGCAGGGAAAATATATAGCAAGTGTTTTAATACCCTAGATTGAATTTCCTCAACCTAAGCTAGCAGCAGAATTACTGGGCCAGGGGTTCTGGCACAAGAAGTACAGCTGTGTGTGAGCTGGTGGGAAAACTACTGGAATATCATGAGTAGTCTTGGTGATCACACTTCAAAGAAGCCATGGAAAATTGAAAATGGATCAGAAAAGAATGATTTCAAGATCTGGAATATCTGCTTTGTAGGGATAGATGTATGCAGCCTAATCTGTTTATCAAAATAAAGGTTAAGAGAGACTTGATCGTGGTACATTAATCCCTACAGGAGGAGAAGATTTGTAAGGGTTCTGTCACTTGGCATATAAAAATGAATCAAACCCTGGAAGCTGGAAATGGTCACGTTCTGATTATGGATAATGCAGAGAAGATTAACAGTGAGGTTAATTATTCATCAGGAAAATTCTACAAAAGGGTCATTTTTCTGTCAAATCTGGATGGCTCTTTGACACAAACAGGTCTGTGGACAGAGCTGGGTACACAGTTCCCAGGTGAGGCACTCTGGCCAGGGTAAATTTTTTAATCCTGATGATTCCAATGCCCAAGGATGTGTTGGGGCAGGGTCAGTCTTATTCAGCTAAACCATTTGGCAAAAGCAACGTTGGCAAATGAACCCCAGTAAAACCCACATCCCATACAGTCCCCTCTTCACAGCAAGGCTGATGATCTGGGAAGCCCTGTCACCCATCTGTGACTGGGTGCACAGCTCCATCTCTCCTTCCCAACACTCTCCTTGCCTGGACTTTCCTGTAGAAAATATAAAAATGGAGCCAGGTCATCTGTTTTATCCAATATACTGCTACCACAAACAACCCAACTTCTATAATCTTTCTTCTGTTCTTCTGTACCTTTTTTCTCTCACCCACTCCTAGATTTCAGGCTTGCCTCTAGATAGCAAGGTCTGGAAAAAAAGTCTTCTTTGGGAACATGTTGGATATTTAAATGTTGAAGTGAATCTGTGTTTCTGTGATTTCAGTCATTTCATTGATTTCAGTAATTAAATATCAGGTGATATTTAAGTAAGGACTTACAACTTTGGGTGAGTTTAGCTGAGTCAAGGCTACCTGCACAGTTATGTTGGTCTTCTGCTTCTGGTGCAATTATTAATGCCTTACCTAAATATTTCTGTGACTTCTTGATGTTGCCACTAGGGATGGAAAGACCCAGGGAGTAGCAGGACACTGATCCTGAGATAAATTAATGAAGAAGAATATCTGATGGCTAAAGTGGGCCATTTAATTATACAACCTTTTCTATCACTGCAACTGGAGGTGGATATGCTGCTGCAGCAGTATTGGGGAGAGAACAAAATAAGATGCAGCAGCAGCAAAGAAACAAAGGAGAAGCTGAAGGAAAACAAAATATGGAGATGATTTAAAATCCCTTATGAGACCTGTGCCTGCTAATGCATTTTTTCAAATGATTATGACTTACATAAAATAACATTCAAACATCTTCTTCTCATTAGAAATACTGAGTTGAGAAAGATATAAGCAGTGTCCCAGTGTGTTCCTCTTACATGAGCAGTTGAACCACAGCTACGAAGCTGCATCCAGCATTAGTATGCCTAACATCGTATGCTGCTGGATGATGAGACAGAGGAGTTCTTACATGGACAATCATATTTACTCCAGCATCAGTGAGAGTGTCTCTGGAGAACAGTCACTGAGGTGTTTGCATGGTTTCTATTTTTCTGTCGAGACCATCTCTGATTTCATACTTTCCTTACCAATTTAAGCAAAGAAATCAGTTTTGCCACAGCAAGGTCCATTCAAAGTGCGGGGTGAAGAAGCTCAGAAGGTGACTTCTATATGCTAACGTGGTTGGACTTTTTTAGTGATATGCTAACATGGTTAGTTAGAGGGTTTTAGTGATAGGCTAACGTAGTTAGTTAGAGGGTTTTATGATATGCTAACATGGTTAGAGGTTTTTGTTGATATATTCTAACAGGGTTAGTTAGAGTTTTTTAGTGATACGCTAACGTGGTTAGTTAGAGGTTTTTAGTGATATATGCTAACATGGTTAGTTTGACTTTTTTTAGTGATATGCTAACATGATTAATTAGAAGATCTTAGTGATATGCTAACATGGTTAGTTAGAGGTTTTTAATGATACGCTAACATGGTTAGTTTGACTTTTTTAGTGATATGCTAACATGGTTAGTTAGAGGTTTTTAATGATATGCTAACATGGTTAGTTTGATTTTTTTAGTGATATGCTAACATGGTTAGTTAGAGGTTTTTAGTGATATGCTAATGTGGTTAGTTAGAGGATTTCAGTGATATGCTAACATGGTTACTTTGACTATTTTAGTGATACACTAATGTGGTTAGAGGATTTTAGTGATATATTCTAACATGGTTAGTTAGAGTTTTTTAGTCATATGCTAAAAGGGTGAGAGTTTTTTAGTGATATATTCTAGCATGGTTAGTTTGACTTTTTTAGTGATGTGCTAACATGGTTAGACTTTTTTTAGTGAGACTTGACCCAAGGCAAACTTCCACAGCAATTCCTATCTAGAGGCCAAGACAAAAAAGCATGAAGAGCAAAGTTATGTATTTATCAAGAGACTGTAACGCCAGGTAACTGTTTTCACTTTTGTTTACCCAGACTTTAAAAAGAATCAAGTCTAACTGCATTGATTTGCTTTCATAAACACATTTATTTTCTGAGCCCAGCTCTAAAGTGATAGAGGACAAAGTGACAGAAGAGCCTCAGTAGATTTCTAGTGTAGGGGAAAGAGTTTCAGAGCTGCAAATAATCAGAGGTTAAATTCTGCACTCCATCACATTGGAGAAAATGCAAAGTAATTACCCCACTGACTTGAGTGGAGTGATCCTCGATTTATATTACTGTAAATGACAGCAAAAATTGGACCCAATGTAGAAATAATTTATCTAGGGCCCTGAGTATAGTTGCACAATTCAATCTGTAAATAATGCCACTAATGCACATATGGCTAATTTACTTCCAGACTATGAGAACATAGCCAGCGCTGATTTCCAGGACGCCTGAAGCACAAGGCAGTGCCAAAATAAATTTACAGTATTCCCACAGCCCTCACAATCCTTCCAACTTTTGGTGTTGGGAAGAAGATGTGCTACAGATATTTGGAAAAGTGAAATTTTATCTGTTGCATGACTGGGTATTAGATAATTCTTGCTGCTTAGAATGCTATCAAGCAGCACTCCATGACTTACTTGTGTGAGCTCTGCAAGCTCCCTCCTCTCAATAAGTTGTTTTTATCTAATTTGTCTCTTACTGGGAGCAGAATTTTAGGAGCAGCTTGAGTTTTCTAAGAATAAACCATGCTTCAAAGAGAGGAGGGTTGTAACTAACATTGGAGAAGAGTGCTTGGAGTACACACATTTAATGCACATAAAACTTAACTACAGCAATTTAATTTAGATTCCTTCTCTAATCACATATTTATATTAAGACCATGCTGAAGCCAAATTGAAATTTATATTGCTAGGAGGCAACAATGATATAAAATCTGAATTATTCATCAGCTCAGCAAGAGACAAAAATTCACCCAAAACCACCAAATATTGTTCTGGGGTAAAGAATTAGAGGGGGTAAAGAATTAGAGAAGTCATGGCTTGGTTTACCAGGGCTTGAAGGGAGACAAGTTAAGCCCAAGTGTAACAAATACACCAGCCCTCCTTCCTCCAGAAAATATTTTATTTTATTTTATTTTATTTTATTTTATTTTACTTTATTTTATTTTATTTTATTTTATTGTTGTTGTTGTTTGTTGTTGTTCTCCTGTTACCAACAGGCAGGAGGTGTTGAAGTCCTGCATTTAACTACAGATTAATCACTTCTGTCTCAGTGCTGCAGGTGGATTCCATTAGGCCCTTCAACAACAGAAGAGAGGTGGGGTAGTCCTCTGGTAGAAGAAATCCCTGGGAAGAAACTTTGGGGGCAGCTGAGCCTGGGAAAAATTCTTAGGAATGAGCAGGAAGCTTAAATGTGTTGTTTTAGTAAAGAAGACCAAACTTCAAGGGGGACTTTTCACTTGAGGAGCACACTATGTTTTAGGGTTGATAGGTATTTTACCTGCTTGCTGAGGCTGCTAGCTTAGGACAGAAAGGAATGGTTTAAGTGTAGCAATTCAGTCTGTGTGCAAATAATTCTCTTTTGTCTGCCCTCATATGGGGCCCTACCGATGGTGACTGCATAGGCCCTACAAAGCACTTTGACATCCTGAAGAGGGGGAAAAAAACTGAAGAAGTTCAGAACTTCCACTACTAAGAACTTTTCCTACAACATAATTTTCTGGTATTTGCTGAAATTCTCCTTAAGGGAGTTGATAACTTTGGGTAATTTCTGAGGTAATGGTCTCTCAGATCCTTGGAGACCTATACAGACAGAATAAATGCATGAGTTATTTAAACCCAGGAGAAATACCTCTGAAGAAGCCTCATACTAATAGCATGATAAAAATCTCTTTCTTCCTTTCTTTTCTTCTTTTTCTTCTATTTCATTAGAAAAGCAGAAAGAAGGTCACAATTTTGAAGCTGTTTGTTTCTATTGATAATGTTTCTAAGAGTCTGTCAAGAACTAAGAAGATTATTCTCTGCAAAGATGGCAAAATTAGCCTTGACACTTAACCTCGTTGCTTCCTACAACTACTCTGAAAGGACATCGTAGAGAGGTTGGTGCTGGTCTCTCCTCACAGGTAATTAGTGAAAGAACAAGAGGGAACGGCCTCAAGCTACAACTGGGTAGGTTTAGACTGCACATTAGGAAAAAAAAATCAGGAAAGAGTGGTCAGGCATGGGAATGTGCTGCCCAGTGAGCTGGTGGAGTCACCAACCCTGGATGTGTTTAAAGGTGGTTTGGATGTGGTGCTTGGGGCTATGGTTTAGGGGTGAACCTTGTAGAGTAGGGTTCTGGGTTAGACTTGGTGATCCTGAGGGTCTTTTCCAACCGGAATGTTTCTGTGATTCTTCTTACATTTCTTACATCCATTTCCAATGCACAGAAGTTGTTTGTGACCTTCAAGCATTGGAGTGTACTGAACACCAGAAGAGAATGTGCATATTTAGGTCTGAAAACAGACATCACATAGCCAATTTCCATTTCTAATGTGACTGCTTAGTTTGAGCCTCAGTTTGTGTTTCTATGATTTTTGAATGGGTACTTCTCTAAGGGTCAGCTTGGAGGTTTCGATGACCTTTCAAGGAGAAACAATGCTAAATCTCAATCTAGCCCTTAGCTTAGTTTTGGAAGAGTTGCATGGGACTGGTCCTATTGGCCATGCAGGTTCTCCTGAAGACAGTCTAAGTCCTTCTAGATCTAGGGCAGGGTGGTGGCCTTTCAGTGTACCTGAGGTATCATCTGGCAGGTTCAGGTTAGATGCTTGGGGATGCTTGGACAGAAAAGCAAAATGGTTTGCCTGCTTATGATTTGTGCAAAAACTGAGAGCTAGGTGTCTTCATGTTTTTAAAGGCTGACTTGAAACCTAACCCTGACAGCTGACTGACATCTTGAGACACAGGCAGTTTGGGTCAAGTCTGGATGACTGGCAAGTTTAATTATAGCATTTGATGATTGTTTTACAGCATTTAAGCCTCTTTGAACTTCACAATGGATGACAGTGTTGAAAAGCTGTGAAACAAGTTCAGCTAAAAATGAACCAAAAAAGATGATTCTTCCAATACTCTCAGTGGTACCTGGCAGGTATTTGAAATCTGATATTGCACACAGTTCTACTGGATCTGTGACTCCAGATTTCTGGAGGAAAAGTGCAAGATTTCTATCAGGACAATGGATAATCAGGGAAGAGTCAGGCCTAGTGTTGAGCCTGAAGACCTGTTGAGGCCAAATGCCCCCTCCTCTTGAGGAGACATTCCACAAGAGTGAACATCAAAGGAAAATGAGAGCACATGGAGCAGGACAGTGCCTAACTCCCATAGCTGCAGAAAACCTTCAATACCTTGGGATGCAAAATTTGGTTCCAGGACAGAAAAGTGATGAATATCCATCTAGCTTTTAACATTTACATCAAAATACTTCCAGCTTAATGAATTCTTCTCAAACCAAGAGAGCTGACAAAAACAGTAGCTTGAGAAAAGCCTTCCAATTCACAGCAGTGGGTTTGAGCCCAGTTATTTGATTTCTGTAATCAATTAATTCTAGTGGATTCCTGAAGAAGTCACTAATTGAAAAAATAACAGCAGCTAAGATAAAGTTAACAGACAACAACGTTCAGTCTCAAAATTTGCATAGGCTCTCCAGAAACTGCAATCTGGACAGTTGCAACAGCTACTGAAAGTCAAGAGTCACAGCTAGGCAGAAAGCAAAAGATTGTTACATGTCTAGACAAAACCAGCCTGTGCATCACAACTACAGAACCTTCAAAACACACATCACCCCCAGATCTGCCAACAAAGAATTGTTCAGCAGATAATTTCAAAGAAGAGATAGCATTTTCACACACACAAATATAACAAACTGCTTCCTACTTCCTAAACAGAAAGCAGGGAGAAATTAAATCACCAAATTATCTGCTACAGTTCACCACTATAAGCAGAACTGCTCTGATCCTCTTTAGCGAGTATGCAAGTGGAAGTGAAAAGCAGAGGACGGAACTGTCTCGGCAGCACAGGCAAAAAGGCTTTTCTTGTATTTTCTTTTGCAAGGGCAGCCAGAACATCAAGCCTGATGTTTAATCAGAAGTACTGTTGGCTCAGAAGGGAGAATTGAGAGGGTATTCCAAATTACTGAAAAAAAAAAAAATCCATTGTAATTCTTGGAATTCCTTCTTTTAAAAAACAATGGAGATCTCCTGGGCCAGAGATGCTTGGAAGTACGTGTAATAGAGATAGATGGCACACATGAGGATTACAGATCCATGCATTAAACACCCCACAGATACTGTTCTCTGATAAAAAAATCATGTTTAAAACTCGCTCCCACCACGGTATGGTGCTTGCTGTCCAAGTTCACTCACTCTGAGCGTGTTTGATTGTGAATTTTCCAGGCTTCACTTTTGTTTCTTTCAGAGGATTTCAAAACGTTGCTGGGGGCTTGCTATCAAAAGTAGCTCTCCTGAGTGTTATACTGTGGTAAACAGTCCTCTCTGAGGACACTTGGTAGCTTCTGTGTTATTATCTGCCTTGCCCCTCTTCCACTGTCCTCCCTTCACCCATGTAAGGTTGGAGAAAGACAGCTAAGAAAAGCAAGCCCAGAATTTTTGCTGCTGAAGAAAACACCATCAAAGCCAGAATGTCAGAAAAGCTGGCCTACAGAAAACTGGTTTTACATTTTTGATTTGTAGTATCTGCTCTGTGTTCCTTGTGGCTGCTCCAACGTCCCCTCTCCTTATAGATAACATCCCTCTTTTATCATGTTGTTAGCCCACTTGGCTATTTCTTGCTAAACAAAGTACTGCAAATAAACTTCTGGGATTAAGACCCATTTTGATGACGCCAGCTAGCTAGAAGAAGGAATGTGGTGACCTTAATCCATAAAAAGCTGTGAGTCCTTCTCACAGAGAAAGCATGAATTACAGATCTCGCCAAAACCCAATCTAAGAAGAATTCCTCCCTTTACCCAAGAGACATTTGAGTTTTAATTATCTCTTGCACAGTCCCAAGACTTCCCTTCTCTTGTATCTATTTTAGTCTACTTATTCTAATCAGCAAAGAGACAGTGAAACCAGAATTTGTCCATCACTTCTGTCAGCTTCACAGTATCCTTCCCCACATGATCTGTTGTTTGGTTAGTGCCCACTTCAAATTCAGGCAGAAAAAAATGGTTTCTCACAGATTAGTCATCCTCATTAGCATTCCCACTGTACTGCTAAGACAAAGCATTTAATATTAACGACCACTGACATTCCCACACTGTTTGTCTGGCATCCACAGTGCTTGATCTCAACACGGGGAGGTAAAGCAGGATTGAAAGGATGGTACGGCCTTGTCACCAAAATGGTGCACAGAAAACAAAATGCATTTTCTAATGTAACATTCGCTGGATCACGGACAGCGATGAACAAAACCTACACAGAGCGGTGGCGGCGGTTCAGCAAGCGAGAGTCGGAGTCATTTCTGGGTTAATGCTCTAGCACGGTGCCAGGGGACACTGTGTTGCTGGAGATATCATTATTTCTCTGAGATGTTTTGTCATTCGTATCACACTTCACATTCAAGAAGATGACAATGTCCCTATCCCAAAGAGGACAAAAATCAAAAGGCTGGATTGGAACTTGACCCTAGAGGGGTATACAAGGAAAGAAAACATATTTGGTGCACTTTTGAGCGGAGTTCACTTCAAGCACAGGGGTGGGGGAGCTGAGAGGGCATCTCCGCAGTGCCCACTCTGCCAGCTGACATGAGAAAGACTCCACTCTCCTTCTCTCACATGCCAGCCGGTGCCTAAGGAGTAGAGAACTAATAATCTGCTTAGTTTGGAAAACAAAAAAAGCAGATTGGGGATTGTACTGCGAGGTACAAAAGTCCTCCCACCTTTCCCTGTTCAGCTGTGTGAAGATGCCTTCCCATCACCCCCCCTTCAGAAAAAGAGGGTAGTAAGAAATTATAGAATACCAATAAAAGCCAAGGAAAAAGCACAAATCTTGCCTGGTATAAGAACACATAAAACTTCTCCTAAGACACAGCATGAAAGACATGATGTTTGACTTAAATTGCTGACTAAATAAATACATTCTGCCGACCTAAAATTAATTTCTTGTTTTGATTTGATGAGTGCAATCAGGAATATTCTGTCAAAACAGAATTTATACGTGGTAAAATTCATTTGAGAAATAATGTGATGTCTCCCTGGTTTCCAACAAGAATCCCGAGGCTTCTCCCTATGGCCTAAGACTCCTGCAGAACACTTATGTCACCATAATCCTTCTTGGCTTCTCCAGCTTGTAATACTGCTCCTCTTTCCTTAAGCACTCCGCGAGCTTTGTGGACAACTTACTGTGAAACATTTGGGAAAGACACCTGAGGATGTGGGATGCTGGCAACTGGGGAGGAGGGGAAGTGATTTCCAGATGAGGGGCGTGGCAATTTATCCCAAAGGGTTGATGTGCAGCCTTCATTTGGCCATTAGTGTCTCACTGTTATATAAACCAAGGCAGATAACCACAGCATTTATAACTTTAAGAAATTACTATCCTAGATAATCCACCTAAGTACTTCTGTATAACTATGATCCCAAGAATAGTGGTAGAAGCCTCATCCCTGAAAGTTTTTAAGGCCAGGATGGATGTGGCTGTGAGCAACCTGATCTAGTGTGAAGTGTCCCTGCCCATGGCAAGGCAGTTGGAACTGGATGATCCTTGAGGTCCCTTCCAATCCTGACAATTCTGTGATTCTATGTTCTGAAGCATTTCCAGACGGACCACCTATTTTCCAGCATCAACAAAAATCAGATACAATGTGGCAGTGGAAAGAGGTGTGTTAGTTATCACAGCATGTAAGACTAACTGTAATTTCTAGTCAAGGGTTATTTAAATACTTATTTAAATTGTGTACAGACAAAACATGAGAAGAGGCTCTGACTAATGACTATGTGTAGACTGGTGATCCCCAACCTTTTCTGACCCTGGACAATAACTCACTCTGTGTTAAGTGTTGTGGGCAGCTTCATACTTTACTCTCCCTAATGGCCTTCAGCTTTAACTTTTTAATTTCCTGTAGGTCTCAGAAGTATGAGGAGGTCTCCCAAGCTTTTTGTTGCTCACTAACCTGTGAGCCGTAGGCTGAGGACTTACGAGTGAGGGGTGGTGGATGAAGTATGATCTGACTTGGCTGCTGATTTCCCTGCTTGTTATGGTTCGCAAGGGTGGGCTTCTTTTATTTTTTTAGAATCAAGGTTAATACCTGTGACTGCCCTTACAGGTGTGCATGCACACACACATATACACATAGCCTCCAGGTGTACATCAACAAAATTATGTGTCCTCAAAACAGCTGACAGTTATTTTCGCTTTCTCACTTAAATCCATCAGAATTGCCAGGGTGGGTGGATGTGGTGGAGATTAAAGGACGTCCCAAAACCTTCTCTGAGAGCTTGCTCCAGAACAGCACAAGTGTGTGGCTGGCTGTGTGGCCACCCCTGAGCCCCTAAAATACACTATTAAATAACAATAGATGTATACAGAAGTTCCCTCCTCCCCACAGCTCCACTGCAGCTCTCTATCCTCTCCACAAATATAAATATTGATGAATTAATTAACGGAACGGGAACCTCAGCCGGAAGGGGGTCCCGAGAGTCCACCTATACCCGGGGCAGCCCGGCCTCTCCACGCCCTGCCCTCAAGTAATATCGCCGGGCGTGGGGAAGCCTCTCCACGACGGTGGCCGCTGCCCCTGACAGCGCCTGTGCCGGGGGATCGGCCGCGGCGCGGCGGGGACGGGAAGGGAAGGAGAGGTTGCTCGGCGGCGGGGTGGGAGCGAACCCTGCCCTCTGCCCTCTGACCGCCGCGGAGGCCGCCGCCGCTGGCAGCATGGGGAAGGCGGAAGCGGCGGAGCCGGCCCGTCAGGCCGGGCGGCGGCGGGGGGAGAGCGCGGCGAGAGGCTGAGGCAGACGGCAAGGAGGGAGGGCAGTGCCGTGACGGCTGTGCCGGCCGCGGCAGCCCGGCCCGACACCCGCGTGGGGCGGTGGCGAAACCCCCTCCCGCGCCGCCCGCCGCCCTCAGGCACCGAGCTGCGAGGGGCAGGGGGAGGCCGCCGGCGGCCTGCGGGGCCGGGCCGCACTGAAGGGGTTGCGGCGCGCCGGCCGGGCCGGGCGGCAGAGGGCCCTGCCCGGGGGATGCCCTGGGGGCGGCGGGGAGCCGGGCCGGCGGTAGCGGCGGGAGAGGAGCGGGGGCGGCGGGCAGGGGGAGGCCGGGGGCAGGAGGGACATAGTGTCGGTGCTGCGGGGAAACCCTGCAGCCCCTAGCCATGGAGTCGCAGTTAGGGCGTGTGGGGTGGGGGGAACCCGAGGAGCTGTGAGTGCCACCCGCGGCGAGAAGCGTCGGAGGAAGGACCGCGCTGAGCCCCTGACAGGTGTCTCCACCGTAAGTGCCCTTACGAAACAGCTCGATGACCTAGAGACTTGGTTATTGCTGCTGTGATCTTCAGAGATGATGTTGGCAGAGCAAGCCCAGAAGTGGTTCCCAACTCATGTGCAAGTTACGGTCCTTCAAGCCAAAGGTCTGAAGCCAAAGGGCAAAAATGGCAGCAACGATGCCTACACCATCATACAGCTGGGCAAGGAGAAATACTCCACCTCAGTGGCTGAGAAGACCCTGGATCCTGTCTGGAAAGAAGAGGCCTCCTTTGAGCTCCCTGGATTACTCATGCAGGAGAATCCAGAAAAATACATCCTCTACCTGATTGTCATGCACAGGTCGCTGGTGGGGCTGGACAAGTTTTTGGGACAGGTGGCGATAAGTCTGAATGATATATTTGAAGACAAGCAAAGACGGAAAACAGAGTAAGTGATGGTTGGGGTTATTTCATTATCCTTTGTATTTTACACCTCCACATGGGGAGGGTGGGAAGTAGAAGGCTTACTCTCAATGTACTTTCAAATTAAATTGGGACATTTGTTTCTTCAGTGATGTGCTCAAAGCTCCTAATGTATACAGTTATGTCATTGAGGCCTGACCTCTTGAAGAGAGTTTACTGTAATCACAGTGGTCACCCTGAACGGGGAAGGACTGTCAATAACATTAGCATTTGTTGACAAATTCTTGTGTGCAACATTAACTCCCTGCAGTCTTGGTTTATCTTCATCCTGCATGGAGCCATATCCCCGTTCAAGTCCTCCTCCAGTTTGAACCATGTATGAGATTAAGATTCCTTTGAAGCCTGGTACCATTCTCTTTAAAAATGTTTTCCTTCCACTTCTGCAACTAAGTGTCTTTATGGTTTAGCAGTCAATGAACTGTAACTTAACCAAGGCTTACCCCAGCAGCGCGGTGATCCTGATCCTGATTAGGCTTAGGCCGCAATCTGCAGGCTGCTCTCTACAGCAGGCCTCAACAGAGAAGGCTGGAGAGAAATTTCAGCTGCTGAGGTAGCCTCCATCATTACCTATGTAAGCCTCCATCAAATAAAATTTCAGTTTTCAGTAAATTCTGACAACGAAAGGCCAAAAATAATAATTTTTTTTTCCTTAAAAAAAAGCAATCACAGAAGTTCATGAGGCTGAACTCTAAATGTATCAAAGTCTGAGTTTTTCAACTAAACAGTTAAAATTTCTGGTTTTTCCAGTTAGGGCATGGCTACATGGAAATGTCTGGTACTAATGTAGTTTACTCTCCAAAGGGTATGAGAATGAACTGTAGCTGTAAGTGTACAGCAGGAGTGCCCCTGAATACATGATTTGTGTTTGGTTTAGCTGTGTTTATCCTGCAGAAGTAGTCTGAGACCAGCATGGAGATCTCCAGGCTATCTGTTCATTAGGCAGTGACGTATGAGCGCTGACAAACCTTTCTGTGGTGGTTCAGAAGTCCCTGCCCCAGGTGCTGCTCCTTCTTCAGCATCTCAGCAGTAGAGTAGAAAAGCTCCCATGCCCAAATCTCAGCTGTTAAAATGAAAGTCTGGTACTTCTTCTGTTAGTGATGGTGGGCCTGTGGTAAGGTGCTAGGCTTTGCATCAAGGTGACTTAAGAGGCTGGCACCATGCATCTGTCACACTCTGTGCTGGCCGGATGTGAACCTTCAGCAGAATCAGAGCGGGCAGTTGGAGGCAGAAATCAGTACAGCTACACCAGCAGTTGCTGCAGAAACCTCTCAAAACCTAGTCCTGCTCATGTGCCATGGCTGAGGCTGAAGGAACACCAAAGACAGAGTTTTCTTTGCCTTGGTGTTTGTGGGCTTTTTTGTAAAGTAAATTTTTAGCAGAACAGTCTGTTCAATGACTGTTCAATGGGAAAGAACAGGTCCATGCAGAATCTCTTGTGGGTTCATGGTCTGAAAGTGTTAGACTTTTTAATTGCTTATCTTCTAAAGACAAACCCATTGTCTTGATGCAATATATAGTAATACCTGTAGCCTTAGGATATTCATTTCTATTTACACTTGATTCTAGGAATTCCAGTGCTCTTTAGACATGAACCTTAACTATTCTTTAATCACCAGTTGCAAGTCAATAGGCAGCTGCCTTAGTTTATACACCTAGCTACTCTACAGGGGGAAAAAAAAGGTGAATGAATGAAGTGAAAACAAAACCTGTAGAAACATTTTGTAAATATAAGTAGGAAAATGTGTAGGGAAACTGGAGGGAAATGTGTAAATAATTCCTGTGTTACTGTAACAAAACCTTCTCTTTGAGGAACCATACCACATTTAGCAAAAGTCCTGCTGGAGTCTTACAAAACTATCACAGAACTTTGTGAGGCAATTGGCAGAGTCCTTGTGATAGTTAACCATTCATATCTGTTCAGTGTTTCTATATGAAGTTGTGCTTAGCAGGGCTTCGTGGGGGTTCTTTATTTTTTCATTTTTTTCATTTTTCTCTCAAGTGTGAGAGAGGAACTCTCACTACGACCGCCGCTGAAATTACCAAGGCTTCCTGAGAAAGCTGCACGTTCCCTCGAGCTGTACGGCAGAAGATAGGGGCCTATGGGGAAAGTTTTACGAAGCTTAACTCCTATTTGCAAAAGTTACTTGAGCATTTAAGGTTTAAAATCATATTAAAAGTCGAGCTGAACAGCCAGACGTACTTGTAAAAGTATCCTAGAAGCGTAAAGGTGGCTGGTGGGATTTTTGGCAGCGTGTTCTCGCTTAATCCCGATTTGAATTCGTGAGAGATAGGAGCCATTGAAAGTCCAGATTTCCTGTTGCTGCCTTAAGGTGCTTTGAAGCCTAGAAAATGTCCTTGTTGAAACTCACTTTTGGAAAAAAAAAAAATTCAGAGTCCTTAAATGAGCACTTAAATGTTTTTGAGAAATTATCGTGGTTTTCTACTTGTCTGCCTTGGTGGAGTGCGGGTGTGTTGCTGCCGTCTCCTTTAAGCGTTACTTGGAGATGTGAACGCAATATTTGTATGTCTGTCTTGACTTTCAAGAATATATTTGCAAATGTGATCTCAAACAAAACACTCTTTCTTTTTTCTTTTTGCCTTTTATTAAAACCTTTTTTGATACCAGATATTCTTAGTCCTGTGTTGGCAGTAAACTAAGGGTAATATATGTGGACCTGAAGACCTTCTAGCCGTAACTGTGGTGTGGGAACTGAGAAGCCCAGTGCCTTTCAAGACCAAGTCCAAGGTCTTTATTACCAAAGCATTGTGATGCTTGAAAGCTATATTCATTGTTTCAGAAACACTAATCTGTTTTATTAAGCAGTGTTTTTACTTTCAAATATGTTCAACAGGCTTGTGGTGTTATTAAATCCAGAGTTATTTTCTTATGTTGATGTAACCTTAACATTTCTTGCTTTGTTTGGGGATGAATGAGATCCAGTTATTTGATGAAGTGTCTATTGGTAATATTTCTACTTTTTAATATATTTAATAGCTTCCTCTTTCCAACACAGCTGTACATATGGTGCTGTAAGAGACAGACTCAAGAGTCACCAGGGTATTGCAAAAAAGATATTTAATATTCTGCACAATGCTGAACCCTGTCAGCAATTCCCTAGTGCTTTTTTAGTAAAGAGGTATGAGAAGTGAAGGCTACCAGCTGATTCTGAATTCCTCAGAAGACCTTTGGGTGTGTGATGTTCAGCTTTTTGTGTATTTTTAAAACAGTTTTTCTAATTTGGAAGAAAGACGTTTTTTCGATGATCTGCAGCTTCAGAAACATTATGTTAGAGAAAAATAATTCTGGTTTTCTCTGTAGCTTTTTTTGTTACTTGTCACATCTTAAAAAAATACTCTCTGCAGTAAAGTTTCTAGGCAGAGGCCTCCTGATAGGATTTGTGCGTCTTGGCGTTCTAATAAACTTACTCTGGCACAAGACTTAATGAAACAAAGCAGTATATATTTACTATAATTTGGTAGTGAAAATTCCTTGTGCTCCGGCATTCAGTGCCCTTTCTCTTTCTTTCTGAAACTGGTGACTTTTTTAATTCTTCAGAGTGAGTATTCCTGGAACCGTTAGGTCCAGCTGTAGCTCAGGTGGTCCCTTCCAGAGACTTCAGCCACTGTAGGATCCTCGTTCATTTTCTTTCTGTCTTGGTGCGAAATGCCCATCATGCTGTGCTAACTAAATTCCTGTCTCTGGCATCACTGCTGCACTTGGAAATGGACAGACTTTCTACTTCTGCTCTTTTCTGCAGAGTTGATAATCGAGGCTCCAGATGCTGAGAGATTTTTCCTGAGGTTTTTTTAACAGTTCGGAAGGCTCGGGTGATGCTGCTTTATTGGGACTGTATTTAGCATAAGTTTTCAGATCTTGGATTTCTGACACGGTTTTTACTTCACGCAGTAGTCTTGTGCGGTTTTAAATGCCTTCTGAGAAATACATGACAATTTTTTTGTGATCTGCTCTTGCAGAATAAATACATAACTCTTGCTCTTGCAGTTTTGAATGTAAATGATTCATGACTGTGTTGGTTTAAAGAATATTTACATTTTTGTAAGAATTTCAGTTCACTTACACTTGCCTTAATATTGCTGATGATCCAAGAATGCATAGCATTAGCCATTAGCTTGGATTAAAACAATACTCTTTTACTAGTATGTCTTAATTTACTGCAGTTTTTTTACTTAGTATCAGTAGTATTTCTTAATGCCTGCTTAGTTGTTTTTTCCCGTTTGCTAAATGAACGCTGCAATAGAACTGATTTCTGTTAGCTTTCACCATGATGTTACTTATTTAATCATAATTTGCTTCATCCTAATTCCACTCTATTTATTGGCCACTCCTTTATAAACTTTCCTAGAGAGCTACTTTTGTAGTGATTTAAGGTGCAACACATGTCTGGAATGTTACAAATTTGAGGAGGGCAGGTGATGGAGTTGCTCACTCTTACAGAAATTTGGTTGAAGAAGACATCTTTTATTTGTGACAATTCCTCTTCTCCCTGGTTTCCTCAACAATATACCCATACCCCCTCAGACTGGAGCAGTGTTGTAAAAAAATCCTTCTTTGAGCATAACACAGTGAAGGAATCTTGGCCTTATCTAACATACTTCTGCTTCCATTGATCAATATAAAATAGTCAAAACCAGCTTCTCAGCAACAAACAAACAAAAAGGATTGACCACTATCAATAACCCTGTGTTGTAAGCACTTGTTTAGTGCTGCTGAGACATGAAAATCATGTGGGTTCTTCCAAGTAATTGTGAGGTTGGTTTGTTTGTTTGTATTTGGTGGTGGTTTTTTGGGTTTTGGCAGCCTCCCTCTTGGATATGGACAGGTTCCCCTTTTGACTGCCTGTGGCATGTCCTCTCTCTGTCATCTGTAGAAGCATATGCAAGAAGCAGGCGCTGGAGTAGATGGCTTCAAATACAACTTGAATTATGAGCAAGTAGATGACTAGTAAGTAGATATTGGGTCATGGGCTCAGTGCTTCTAAATTATTAGTGTCTTTAAAAAATATTCTACAAAACAGAAAATATTATGAAGTTCCTAGTTTTGAGTCTTTAGTTTAAACCAGACAAAAATGCACTTTAGGTGATAAAATTCAAACCCCATGGAAGTGACACGCTGTAACAAATTACTAAAGTGGCTAAGGTAAGAGAAAAAAAACTTTCCACTCCAATGAGAAGTGGGAAGATTAGCACCTGAGAGATTTGCTAAAGGCACAGAGATTCTGAGCAGCCTGTAGGATCCATATGGATTTGTGCTGTTGTTTTTGTGGTACCACTCATTAACTGCTAAAAATAAAAATGAAAGGAAGTTAGTAGTGAAGAACAGAAGAGAAAGATGGTTATGGGGGGAAAGCAAAAAGTTGGGCCCAGTTGTATCTCAATGGGGTTAGAGCAATATTGTCAAATTATCTCGCGGTGTTCCCAGCATTTACATTTCAGCAACAAATGCAAGCATATCCTCTGAATAAGTCACAATTCTGAGTCAGAGTCTGAGTGCCATCTGGACTGAAGTGCTTCTCTATTTTCTGTGCACTGAAGTAACTGGCCTTCATTCCCATACCTTTAGTTATTTTAGTTCTGAAATAAAAGTATTCACACATGGTCTTTAGGCAAAATGCTAAGTAGGGTAAGACCACTTTAATTACTTCGATTCCAGTTGATATTAGCTAACCTCTTAGTAAGGGTGTTATGGTATGTGTCAGTTCCCATATGTTTCGTGGTGTTACAATGTCACTCTGTAATACTTACTTTTAAACTTTATTATTAAACTTTACTTTGTATATCTCATTTTAGTTGGCTTCCAGAAAGTAATAGCATTCATCTTTGTGAATGTCATCACTTATTTTAATAAATAATCCATTTTCTTCTTCGTTTCCCTTCATACACGGGCTGAGTCTGTGCTCAGCTGCTTGCCTTATTCTTCCTACTTGCTGACTTTTGGTGTGGTATCTGAATGATTTATCACAAAACATACTTCTGCATTTTTTTCAAAGTGCATTTGCTACTAATGAAAATGCTTGACAGTTCTGGGCTTTAGATGTTGGGTTTTATTCGTTAGCTGTGGACATTTATGTTAATGGAATTTTGTGAAGCGAGTTTCTTCAGTGTATCTAGCTTGAAAATGGAAATCTAAGATGAAGAAGTATTTCCTTCCTGTGACAGGTAATGGACACATTCTCTTGTTGGGATTTTGATGGTGTTTTGTAAGGGTAATGTTAGAAATATCTGCTGGTATAGAAAGTTGACCTCATTGCTGTGTAGTAGCTTAAAGTTACTTAGCAGATCAGAATCCTGATTTTTTTTACCTGTAAAATCAAGATTAGAAGCCATGTGATTGCTGTGATGTCTTTTTTTTTTTTTTTCCCCATAATTCCTTCAGTAATTTGTGAATTAAAAGGAAGATTTTGGGGGAAAAAAAATTGCATGCAATCTAAAGATTTCAGCAAAGCTCAATAAATATTTGCTGGTAGAACGAAGGCCAAGTGGTACATTTGAGAAGCAGAAAAATAAGTGGGGAAATTCCTTTAGTACTTTCAATCTTCAGCACTGGTAAGATGGAATCAGAAGAGCATCTGTCTGGTTGAATGTGCTGGCTAGAAGACATCTAATTCCTGTTGTAATTGGTAGACAAGTATCCCAATGGTTTTGGAGGCTTTTAAAGTTTTAAGTGCATAATTAAAATGTAATTAAAATGAAGTAGTGTTTCTTCATACCCATGCTGTTACTGTTTTTCTTACCCATAGAGGTATTATTTTTCTTACCCACGCTGTCAACCTGTCCTGCTCACTGTCACATGATGAGCAGAATAGGTTGAGTGATGCTTTTTCAAAGAACTAAGACCCAGAACTGTCAAATTTCATGGCAGATTTTGAGGATAAGGCACAACAACATCAGCTGTTACCAGAAGAGAAACAGGATACTGTTTTCCAAATACTTGCTGAGTGCAGGATGGAGGGTGCAAGGAGAATGATATACATAAGCAAAAGTTGGTTGAAAGACCAAGTTAATGGGGGGAAAATGAAATCAGTAAAAGGAAGGAAAAGAACAGTTGAAGAAATTGTGTTGAAAATGTTGGTAGATTATTAGCTATTGATATGGAATAGACAATTTTTTTACTTGCTCATGTATCATAACATATGTCAGTTTTTTCTCTCACTCTTCCTGCCTGTTTACTAAGGTAAAGGATTCAGTACTGCTAATGCTACACAATTCACTTTAATAGTATGCAGAAGATGGTTATTGTCTGTCTTAGAAATAATGGGTAATTTTGTCATGGTTAGAAAACAGCTGTGTCTCTGAAGTTTGGGTTTTCAGGGCTGACTGGTCAGCAGGATTTTTCCTGTTCAGCTTTGAATGTTGATCTTCTCTTTATGTGTTCAAAAAAAGTTGTCAGGGAACAGAGTAGCAATTTATAGAATACTTACAAAATAACAATGATCACAAACCTGTGCAAGACAGGTGAAGCCCATTAGCACACTCAAAAACAGATGAGGGGGGTAAAAAAAAGGCAAGGGTTGTTCTGATGGAAACCATAGGGGAAAAGTCAAAACTAGAGGCTGTATGGAGGTGGTTGTCCTACAGGACATTTGAAGGTGAAAGCAAGAAGCATGAATGCAATTCAGAAGGCAATAGGGCTTCTTTTGAAGTTGGGAAAATTTGCCAGGCTTTGTGCAAGGTCTGTTTAAATAAAGACTGTCTGCAAGACTGGTTGTAATATTTGGGTATAAAATAAAAGGGCATCTGCTCTCATAAAAGCCACCCTGTTTTGTTTGTGTATGTTATTGGCTATTTTCCTGCTTTGTATAGGCTTTCTATAGAATAAATTCATGGCAGCCTGACAAATGGAGCATTTATTGTGGCAAAAAAAAAAAAAGTACTGTAAACAAAACCAAAATAGCAAGTTTTATTGGCTTTTAGAATGCATTACAATTTTTTAAATTGGCAGTGGTAGAGTGGAATTTAGTATTTTAAGACTCAAATGTTGTTATCTGAAAACAGTGGACTTTGTTTTTCCAGTCCTTTTTCCTATTACACACAGTGCTGTTTTTTCTATTTGTTGCTCACGCCCATGTGTTGTAGAAGCAGATACTAATAAGAAACATTGACAGACTCAGTTGCTCATTCATGTGCAGCTCCACACAAATGCACTGCCTGCATTTGCTCTCATCTGTTAAAAAAAATAAAATAAAATAAAAAACCAAACCATGATTATTTGCCTTTGAATTTGAAGAAAATCATTATTTGAGTCTGCTTCTCATATTGTTGTCTTATGAGCTGAAGCATATGGGACCTTCATTATAACTAAAGAAAAACTCTTCAAGGTAACAAAGAAAACTCCTTGAAATGCCTATGAAAATTAAATATCTCTTTTATAGAAAGATTTGATCCAGCAATCGTTATTCAAATAGAAATTCCACCAAAGTCTAGAGGAATTTTTTTCTGGAGTGAAATGTTTATGATTAAATTCTGTTGGAATCAGTAGTAGTGTTGAACCTGGTCCCAGCAGGAGTGAGGTCCATTCCCTTTTGCCATTCTGTTGCCTTTCTAGGGTGTTCCAGCTGAACTTACTCTTAGTGTCAGGTCCTTCAAGGTCTCCTTTGCAAACAAATGTACAGGCTGCTAAGGCAGTGTGTTACTTGTCTGCTAGAATTCTCCTTCAGACCTGGTGAATGCCAGAATAGAATGCAGAGGGATGCCATTAGCAGGTGAGTACTGGTAGTGAGTGACACAGAGTAGTTGTCTGAGAATGTCAATAATTTAGTTAAGTTTTAAAAGAAAAGGCTTCTTCCACACAGCAAACAAGATAGGCAGTCTCACACATCACTTTAAAGTTTTGGTAATTCCTAAGTAGAAGCATATGAAAATTTAGCAGTCTTGTCAGACAGTATTAATGTAGGAGAGGAAGGAGAGAGAGAAGGAGAATGTTTTCTTACAGTACAGGCTGAGCCATTACATTTGAATGTCAAAAAGTGAGATCCTCTCTGCCCATGAAGCCTCTTAAAATACTCATAAGCCTTATTTATATTTATATTTCCATTTAGTGTCTAAGGAATCATGGAAAGGACTTTCTCACTTTCAAGGTGTTTTTTTGGTTTGGGATTTCTTTTCTGCTTTGGTTTGGGATTTTTTTTTTTTTGCACAGGCAAGATCTCTCTGAGCAAGGGCTTGCTCATTGTGGTTCTGTGTTGCTTGTTTTTTTTTTTTTTTTAAGAGAACATACGAGCATAATTTCTTCTAAAGAGCATTGTAAAGAAAGTAGGCTATCTTGTCTTCCAGTTTCTGTGATGTTATATATCACAAAAATATTTACACTTGGTTCTGCTGTTCTGCTGCGTGTTTTCTGTACTGACTCTATAGATGACTTAAAGTGTTTCTGGAATCAGTTACCAAGAAGTGAAATGTTATTACCTAGAAAGAAAAATGATCCATCTTCTTCAGACACATAACATAGGTTTTGCTTTTCATTTAAAATACATAAACGAAGTTACCTCGCAACAGAAGAAAACCATTCTTCCTAAAGATTTAATTCTGGATCTGCTGATCTGGATTCATGTTGTTCAGTGCCAGGACAGAGAATATTTGATATTTCTTAATTACTCTGATCTGATATGGGACATAAAACCTTTTGGACATCACAAAGCAACAACAACAACAAAAGAAGCCACACATAATTCTCTTTAGCGTTTTATTATTTCTTTGTCAGGTCACTTTGAGAAGTATTTTCTCAACTCAAAACATAGTATCTCTGCCTAAAAATTTTACATCAGCTGTCACCTTTAAGAATTTTGTATGACATCTGAAAGGAAATTGAGGGTTATTTTTTTCCTTTCCTGACCTTGTTTGCTATATTTGGCATTATTGAATAATTTATGTATAACTGCATAATCAATTTTGCATCTCTGCTGAGAGGCAATTTAATTGCTTACTCTCCAGTTCAAAAGTTACTTCATCATGATATTGCACTGTAATGTTGGTATGTGTGCATGCATTTCTGACAGTGGGGTTTGAGCACTTCTTTGGAGATGGAGGATCTGAAATGTGTCCTTGAGTCATTTTGAAATAGCAAAAGGCTATTGGTGATTGTGTGGAGAAAGGACTGTTGATCACTCATTATAGTGAAGCTGTGGAGGGAAGCTGGAGCCATAATTCTGCAGATGCTCCCATGGGACTGTGGATCACATTAGGAAATCAATATGATACCTGAATAATGACAAAGCCTTTGTTGGACCTGGCAAAGAAGCACATTTGGCTTTTTCCAAGAGGTGCTCACACTATTGATCTCTTTTCATGGAGTGAATGTTTATGCTATGGTTCCAAAGCCTGTGGAAATATTTCTGAAGTTAATCCTACTAGTGGCCTGCAACAGGGATGGCTGTTAGATACACCTACATGCTCACTGTTCTACTACTGGTGCTTGTGAAGTTACCAGCAACATCAGCAGGGGTTGAAGTTGCAGAATTGAAATGATACGTAACTGTTCAGTGGACTCAGATATTTCTTCATCAACACTAATGCAGTTGACATAAATCTTAAAACAGTGGTTTGAAGGAAAGGACAGAGGGGTAAAATGCTAGTGTATAAACCTGACCAAAATCAGAGAAGAAAAGGTTACTACATGAAGTATTTGCCCCATAGTATCTGGGTAATATACATCACTGATAAATAAAGGCCACTTGAAAAATATCAAGTGCCCTTTCAAATAGCAAAATGAAATATATTTGCGTTTACAATTAACATTAGATACAGATTCTGCCTTGTAGACAAATGAGAGCTTGTTAGCTTTGATGAAGTTTAATAAGCTTCCACAGAGTTGAGTTTTGGTTCCCCAAACAGGTGAACACTGCATAATTATTATATTTTTCTCATCAAATATAGACAAAAAAACCCATTCAGTACAGGAGTATTTTAAATGTTGGTATGGAATTTGGTTTTCATGTTTTTAATTATACCAGCCAGATTTTCTTAACCAGCTAACCAGAGTTTAATGACTAACCTCCAGGAAACACAACTTAACTTGCTCTTTCTCTCCTTCAAGGTGGTTTCAACTAGAGTCCAAACAAGGGAAGAGAACTAAAGACAGAGGAGAAATAAAGGTCAATATTCAGTTCATGAGGAATAATATGACAGCAAGCATGTTTGACTTGTCAATGAAGGACAAAACCAAATCTCCTTTTGCTAAACTAAAAGACAAAATGAAGGGTCGGAAGCCTGATGGGACGTTTTTGGATACATCCTCTGCAATCATCCCAAGTACTCACACACCTGATGCAAATGTAGAGATCTGTAGTGGTGAAGTACAAATGAAATCAAAACCAAAAAAACCTTTCCTTTTGGGACCTCAGAGGCTCTCGTCAGCTCACTCAATGTCAGACTTAACAGGATCTCATGTCTCCTCAGATAAAATGAAGTCCAGCACAGTTGGCTACTCTCATCTTTTCAGGCGTCAGCTAGAATCTTTTGGTTCGGTTGATGAAGATGGTAAGTAAAACCCCTGACCATTATAATTGCAGTTCACTGCTATTACAGCATTCAAAAACTCTCTCTTTACTTTATAAAGCCAAGGGCCAAGAAGTTAAGAATTTACTGCTGGCCTGCTTTATTTTTTTTCCCCACTTCCATTAGTTGCTGGTAGCTCATGATTGCTGTTTCTGAGCATAAGAATTAACTTACAGTGGTCGTGTATGGTAATTTAGCATGTTGATTCTTGTGTCCTCATTTTAGAGTATGTTCTATTGAAACACTTCATTCTGAAGGGAACTCTAGGCTAAACATCTTGTGAAAACTAAAAGTTTTAAAAAGTTGAAAACTGTCAACAAAGTTCTAAACTTGATTTATACAAAGAACTGAAACTGCTTTGCATTGTTCATCTTGCAGCAGTAGACTATTGCCTGTTTGGAATGGCACACTAGATGCAGCTGTCATCTTTAATAACTTAATTTCCACACAGGAAACAAAAATTTGCTGTAGTATCTATCCGTAAACAATTCTGGGCCACAAAGTCAAGGCCATAGCAGTTAATTTTTGTCTCAATAGCTTAGTTGCTCAGCAGCGTTTTGTACGGGGACTCACCTGCAAAGCTCTCAGACCTAAGCTACAATGGGTTCTCTGCATGTCATGAACTATGGTGCAGTGTCTGGTTGATAATATACTAATGACAGATTGTTTGCAGGGAGTCTAAAATCTCCACATAGAAGGACATTAAGTGTTGATACTTCTAAAGGAAACCAGCTTGACAGCACAGTTGATGCAGCTGCACTTGAAGCCCAAACTGACCCATTTACCAACGTGAGTGCTTCGTTACCCCAGAAATTTGCTACACTGCCAAGACAGAAGAATCCGTTCGAGGAGAGCCCAGCAACTTGGGATCCAAACATAAGCCTCTTTTCAAAACCTGTTGATGTCAGAAAAGAAACTAAAAAAGAGAAAAAAGAGAAAGTTAGTCTTTTTGAAAGAGTGACTGGAAAGAAAGATAGCAAGAGGTCAGATAAACTTAGCAATGGGGGATCAGACAGTTCTACTGACTTGAAATCACCTGGTGCGCTCGGTGAAACTCATCAGGAGAGTTTTGATTATGAGTCAACTAATCCATTTCTGACAAACTTCAAGCCTACAAGCATGTTACCATCTTCAAGGTAGGCTTTTGCTGTATTTCCAACTTCTATCTTGAACATGTTATATAAATGACAACGTGAAGCACTGGGGAACACAACCTTTGTGCTTTCTGGACGTTTGTATCGTTGCTTATCTGTTTCTAAGTAAAAGTTAAGAGCTTTATGTGTAGGTTGATCTTTTCCTACTTCATTTGGAAGTGACATTTGTATTACTAATATGTGCTGTGGGTGTTCTTGGATATTTGGGCTTCAGGAAGACCTTTTTTTTGTGCATCAGAGTGGGCTCTTCCTGAGAGCCTTCTGCTTTCATTGAAATTTTTGCTAATTATTACCCTGCCCTAAGTCAAGTTTTTAGAAGGGAGGGATTCAAGTTTACAGGCCAGATGAAATAAAAAGTTGAAAAAGATGTGGCTAATGGAAACAAATCCTGTGGATGTCACCATTTGGGGGGGAAAAATGGATTTAGATTTCATATGTTAAATCACTAGAGTTGAAGACTGTTTTGTTTCTAAATGGCAGCACCCAGCTGGACACTTACCATGAATTCACTAACCATTGAATTCACTGAGCTCACTGCAGCTTTGCTGAGTTCCTGTGCATTGAAGCTGTTGCATGAGGCAGCAGTTAGTGCTAAGCAGAGTGAATTAAGTTACAGGGACTGATAAGAAACTGATTTAAATAATACATTTTTATCTTTGTTTTGGTCCATCATCACTGAACTCATTTTCCTTAAAAAGAAGAAAGGAAAAAAAAAAAGGGGGGGGACTATCCCACATGTCTGGTTTTTGTTTTCCAGTGAGGAAAATATACACACACACACACATACTGTTCCAAACAGATAACTATAATTTTCTAAATTGCATTCATTTACATTCCCCCTTTTTTTGCTCTATATAAATGCCAGAAATTAACAGTCCAATAACAGCCTTTCCCCCCCCAGTGTAATGATTCATTTCTATTTAATGACTTAAATTTGGTAGAAATTTAATCTGACATTAAAGTGGAGTTTTAAGGTTGTGAAATAAATCATTATTTAAAGTGGAAAACATGGTTCTAACAAATTTGCTTTACCCCTGCCTGTTAATTTCTTAGTTAATGACATGGAAATATTTTCTTGGGGGAAAAAAAAGTACTTTGTTGTGTTGCTCTTTAAGATTTTAGAACAGGTTTATCTTATTTTATGCCAGCTAGGATGTATTCCTAGGTTAGAATGTATGCACTCCTGATTTAAGCTTTAGAATGATTTTCCCAACAAAACTAATCATGTGAATTAGGTAAATGAACTGAAATGGAACTGCTCAGGAGAAGATTCAGTTGCTAGAAGCTCTCACAGGCTTCAATGAGTTGTCTTCTTAGATTCTTCTGTGAGTCAAGTCATATCCCAGTGTCTTAAATAACATGTTTACAGGCAGTGTCTTAGAATATTATTTATTCAGTAAAGGATTTCTTTAGATTAGAGTAAGGTTAGGATATAGCTTGCTTTGTCAGAAGTTAAACTTCCATTTAAATAAGCTCCTTTAAAGAGAAGTAATTTAAATAACAATTAAAATTACATAGCATTTAATTTTTTTTAAATGAAAAAATGTATTCAGGCAGATGCCAGCTATGAGTAGTGAAATCTTTTTGAAGTTCTTGAATGCAGCAGATCTTGATAAATATAAATCTTTAGCAGTAATCATGATAGACTTTTTTCCCCCTTTATTTTGTAATTAAAAAGCTCATCACAGTGCCCATTCAGAAGGACTCTAGTCATTTGTTCCCCTTCATTGTATGAGTCTTTTTTACTAGTTCTTGACTTTTATGTAAACATAAACTTTTGATAAGACAAATACACATCCTGTTGTTTTCAAAATGCTGAAAAGAGTAAACATTTTGACCTTCTCTATAAGACAGCTGTTACAGAATAATACCTAGTAACAAGTGATAGGAGAAGCAAAAATGGCCTCAAGCTGCAGGAGGGGAGCCTTAGACTGGATATTAGAACAAAGTTCTTCACTGAAAGGGTTCTCAAACACTGGAATAGCCCCTCCCATGGAGGGGCTTGAATCCCCATCCCTGCAGGTGTTTAAAAGAGGAAGAGATGTGGTGCTGAGGGACATGGTTTAGCACCAGACTTGGCAGATAGGTAACAGATATGATGATCTTAAAGGTCTTTTCCAACTGAAGTAATTCTATGTTTCTAGCATGCAATAATTTTAGAAGCTCTCAATTTTTATGTTTCAGTATGATATTCTAAGAGATTCTCACAGAATAAGTTCACTTTCTTTCAAGTGTATCTCATGGACAATGATTTTCTTTTGAAGTAGAAACTAATACAAAATGTGCATATTTAATAAGTATACAGTTTAAGTTTACCTTTTATCTCTGGAGGATTTGTAGAATAGAATCCATTTTGTATTTTTCATACTGGTAATACTGTGAAGAAAGAATTGTGTAAATCTGTGGGCACAAAGTAAATGAGGTTGAATAACAAATTCAGTATGCAGAAAGCATACACAGAGAATTTAGATTTTGAGTTGCTTTTTATTTACTCAACATGCTATTAAATTCTTTTGGGTGGATACCATTTCCACAAGTAAACCAGGCACTATCATAGAATCATAGAATGGTCTGGGTTGGAAGGGACCTCCAGAGGTCATCTAGTCCAACCTCCTCTGCAGTCAGCAGGGACATCCTCAACTAGATCAGGTTGCACAGAGCCCTGCTGAGCCTCACCTTGAATATCTCCAGGGATGGGGTCTCAACTACCTCCTGGGCAACCTGTTCCAGTGTTCCCCTACCCTCATGGTAAAGAACTTGTTCCTAACATCCAATCTAAATCTGCTCTTCTCTAGTTTCTGTTAAGGTGTGTGCAAAATGCATGTTCCAGTGCAGATCAGGAGTCTGCTTTGCAGGTGGATCTACCAGTTAACCCACTCAGCTAAGCCCTCTTCAAAAGGATGGAACAGTCCTGGGGTCTGAGGGTTGCATTCCTGTCTGATGAAACTCAACTGGAAGATGTATTGCAAAAGCACGCTGTAGCCACAAAAGGGTGTTCAGGCCGTGGCACCAGGCTGGAAATTGTGCAAAGTGGAAGTGAAAAAATCTCCACAGCAATCCTCTTCCCCCACCTTCCAAAAAAATGACCACTCCCCTACTCCTTCATGTGCAGAGTGTGAAGGTCAGGTTCTTAGCACCACTGAGCACGTGTCCCTAAAGTTCATGGGAGTCTTTCAGTGGCTTTGGTGAGCTTTGAGTCAGGCTTTAGTCCATCCTAATTGATTGTTGGTAGTAGTGATGTGCAGGATATCACTAACTGCTGCTGCCTAGGTGAGTTGCAGATCAGAGTTGCTGTGTAGCCCTTCACCCAACCAGATGCTACGTTCTAACTGGCTGTGTACATACTCTGTCACTAATTACTGTTACTTACTAATTAAAATAGTGGACATGCACACACCTTTCAGCTGCTGATACAGGAAAAAATAATAGTGGCTCAGCAGTTTACAGGATGATGTTTATTTTCCTTAAAAGCAAGAAAAATCCCAGGATTATTGGAAAATTGCTATTTTTTATTACTATTGGTTATTTTTATTTCAAGGAGGTTTAAGAAGTGTTTTGGACAAGCAAAGCAAGACCTTCTTGGTTTGTGTATAATACTGGATGTCAGGAAATCACAAACTGTTGACCTCTAATTTGTATTAATCTCAGCTCTGGCAAAAACTTGATCTGTGGTTTTGGCTGAATCACTTAGTCTGCCTGCTCCTGATCTGTAAAATGGGAATGATGTTTTGTTACCTTTTGCAAATCCTGAGTGGATAAATTCGTATTAAGGCTGTTATAGATATGGTATTACAGTTTTACATAAGTGTTGAGGAAGTGTTATTGTCTGGTGTAGAGGTAATACAGATATTTATGAGCTGATTTCTTGACAATTTAAAAATGCTACAGTCTCATAGTGAAACAAGAAGCTGTTTTTGTAAATATTACAAAATCTCTTCGTTTCAGAGGATTTACATCATGAAGCCAGTGAAACAAATGTAAGCATACAGTACATCTGGTATTTTAGGCAGCATTTACCAGTAGAAGTTTTGTCTTCACGTTTCCTAATCCACTGCTTTGAAACTTTTACCTAATATTACATCAAATTGCTTTCATTCCTAACACTTAACTGCTGTTGTGGCTCTCTAAAGGTTAATTTGCAGTTGGGAGCCACGTGGATTTGTATATTATTACACAAATCTTAACTGTGTATTGAACACAGTTAAAGAAATGAAGGGTGCTCCTGGAAAACAAAGATTGGTTTGTGCTGTGACCAAACCTTGTGCATCATTTCTCTGAAATTGTTTGTGTTTGGGAAAATACACTACAGTAGGCTAATAAACTGATGTGAAAATTTCTCAATTTACACCACTTGACAAGTGCTAAAAGAAAAGCATCTTTAATTTTAATGTGTTATTAGGACCTTTTTAGAGAGATTGTACAAGTTATTAACAAGGTCCTCCGAGACAGGAGACAGGTAATTAACAAGACCTACAGAAAGAGAGTTTAGGTAATTAACAAGATCTTAGGCACTGGACACAGGGAAACAAATAGCCCAATATTTAAAGCTGACAGGTTGTTACTAGTCTGATCAAATTCCAGATCTGGAAACTGAATTGATAGGTGTTTGGGAGATTTTTAAGAAACATTTTATGTATAACGACATAGACACAAACATCTAAGTGTGTGTCTGCATGTCTGTATACATAGAGGCATGCGTTAAAAAACCTTTTAATGTAGCACTTTCATGACCTAAGTATTGTTAGAGAAGATAAAGCTTGTACCTACATGCTGGTTACACATTGCCTCTAGCAATAAATATGGAATCATAGAATCACAGAATTGTTAAGGTTGGAGGAGGCCTCATTGAATCCAACCCTTAACCTAACCCTGCCAAGTCCTAACCATGTTCTGAAGTGCCACATCCTAGAAATGTGGAATAGTGGAGGAGAAAGAAATGTGGCTTAGTAGGATTCATTGTAATGTTTATGAATAATGCTCATATTTACAACATTACTTATGAAAGTATTGTTTAATTTTTTGCTCTGTGTTATTTTACTACTTCAGCCTTTTTTTATGACCTGTAACTCAAAAAAACCCCAACCCAAGCCAGCCCTTAAACTCATCTCTTTTGCATCTTTCTCCTTTATCTGTCATCTCCGAATCTGGTTATTTTCTTCAGTCTCTCTCCCCCATGCTGTCATCACACGTAGCCATCAGAGCTGTCTGCCATTCCAGTGCTGCCTGCTCCAGACAAATTACTGCCTGCAGATTTATCTTTCCCAATGGATGCAGTGTTTGAAAGAAGCAATGTCTCACCATTTTGATGCGTTCGTTATTAGGTTTGGAACAAAACCAACCAAGCGAGTTGCCATGAAAACATGAGGCTCTTGATAACTGTGATGTGTTCAGATCACATGGAGATGTTGAGCCTAAAGAACAGCTGATGTCTGTTACATTTCAGCAAATATTAAACTTTTGTATGGGTGATGGTCAATGAGCTGGAGCAGCTTTTATGAAATTATGGTGTTCCTCTGACTTGCTGGCTTACTGCTTGTCAGTTGAGCTACGTCAGTAGAGCAGCTGCCTGGCTGTGGTCAACAGCAGTGGTGAAGTAAAACCTGTTAGCTGAAACCACAATGAAGAGAAGTTATTAGTGCAATGATTTCAACATCATCAAAGTTAAGTGGCTTAAATGTTTTCACTCGTACCTGTTAACATATGCTGTACCAGAGTCATGTGGTTACTGGCCGCAGCTCCATCGGAGTGAATCCCAGAAGCTGCCTGCTCAGAGCAAAGGGTTCTAATGGATGAATATCTCTTCACCAAGAAGGTCATCCTTTTCCAGTGTACAGTACAGCTCACTGTTGTTAATTTTTGTATGCCTGGTTCCGAAATCATAGAATCATAGAATGGTTAGGGTTGGAAGGGACCTCAAGGATCGTCTGGTTCCAGCCCCCCTGCCGTGGGGGTTGATCTCTAAATGTTGATCTCTAATAACTCTATTACTCTGCTTGCTAGGGTGATAAAATCTGTTGCAGCATTTCAATGTCTATTTAGGTTCTGTTAGTCAAAAAATGACTAACAGGTGAGCGATGCTATTGTGAGAGTTTTATTTCCCCTGTCAGTATTAGCATGTCTTATTTTAAGAACAGCATGTCTCATTTTAAGAGCAGGGTACTTCTGCATTGCTTTTCCTGAAATGAAAGAACTTTTTCCAGTTCTCTACTTAAATCTGCCTATACTTATCTCTAGTCAACTGTGATTATAGTCTAGGTCGAATATCAATAGTCTATCACAATGAATTAATTAATTTGTTTCTTAATTTTGTGTGGTAAAGCTGTCAGTAGAACATTATTTCAACAAACCAGATTTATTTAGGAGTATGGAATTGGTAATGGGGAAGAATAAAACAAGCAGAAGCCATGCAAAGATCTTTAGCTTGTCCTGCCAGGACTGTTATCATCTGATTCAGGAAGATCACTGCATGTGATGACAGAATAATGAAATCTTTTGCAAAGCTACTACAAAGTAATGGTCACAGTGTTTGGGATATTTCCAGGGTGGTTTGGAGCAATCAGTTCCTGGAGAGATATTGTAGAAATGCTTAGTATTTATCTTGAGTTTCGCAGACTCTTCACAAGCAATCACTTACTCCTAATTAGTTGTCTGTTTTAGCAACATTGTTTTGGAGGTTCATCCTGCTGGCTGCATGACAAGATTATTTTTTAAGCTTTCATTGTCTGTTGGTGCACATTAGGGCATGTGAAATCTTTTTTTTTTTTTTTGAGTGGATGCATGAGGCTTATTATCTATCCCAAGGGGGAAGGCACTGCCTGTTCTATTTTCTTTTTTTAAAAAATAATTAAATAGTTATATCCAGTTTCAGTATAAGAAATGCAGGAGCTGTGTAAAATTGATGAAATTTTTTTATTGTTGTGGGTTTTGTGGTGGTGTTTTGGGTTTGTTATTTTTCTTTCATTATAAGTACTAAAAATTAGTGCTGGGTTTTTTTTAAGCGTTCTGAAATGGTGCTGGAAGTTTCACTATAAAATTTTACTTTAGGGTTGTTTGATTTTTTGTTTTCTTTTGGGTTTTGTTTTGGTTTGGTTTGGTTTGGTTTGGTTGTTAACTTAAAGGCCCCTGATAATAGGGTCTTCTAGAGCAGGTACTGGCACAACTTTGAATATAATAGCTCTTTGTGGTCTCTGGAGAATAAAACTTCATTCGTTTTTTTTTTTAACTGTAGCACAGCTGCCTAGGAAATTATTTAAAATACTAACATTTTATGTAAAACTGTTGTTATTTGTTTCCAGGAACTTAAAATTCAGTTGAGTACACTGTGTAAGCTGCTTTTTTATTTTGGAATGTTTTATAAGCCAGAATAATAGATGAATAGGAGTAATATGCCTGGTGGCATGCAAGTACCAGTGCCATTATTTTAAGAGGCTTTTATTTTTGGAAGGAGAAAGTTAGTCTTCTGGTAGAGCTCATAAATGCAGTTCTATATGCCTCTGCTACTCCTCATTTATCTCCAGCAGCATCAGGCACCTCAGAGTTAGTCACCAGCCTATTGCAGATCCAAATCCATGTCAGTTCTCAAAATGCAGGTGGTATCACAGTACATTAGAGGTTGGAAAGGACTTCCAGAGATTGAGTCCAACCCCCCTGCCAGAGCAGCATCACTTAGGGTAGTCTGCACAGGAATGCATCCAGGTGGGGTTTGAAAGCCTCCAGAGAAGGAGACTCCAGAACCTCCTGGGCAGCCTGTTCCAGGGCTCTGTCACCCTCACTGGAAAGAAGTTTCTCCTCATGTTGAGGTGAAATCTTCTATGTTCAAGCTTGAATCTGTTGTTTCTTGTCTTACCACTGTGAACCACGAAAAAGAGCCTGACCCCCTCCACTTGACACCCACCCCTCAGATATTTATGGACATTGATCAGATCTCAGTCTTCCCTTCTCCAGACTAAACAGCCCCTGGGCTCTCAGTCTCCATAGGGGAGATGTTCAAGTCCCCTAATCAGCCTTGTAGCTCTACATTGGATTCTCTCCAGGAGGTCTCTGTCTCTCTTGAACTGGGGAGCTCAAAACTGGGCGCAGTATTGCAGGTGTGGTCTCAGCAGGGCAGAATAGAGAGGTAGAAGAACTTCCCTAGCCCTGCTGGCCACACTTTTCTTGATGCACCCCAGGATACCATTGGCTGCCTTGGTCACAATGGCATGTTGTTGTCCCATCCAGAACTTGCTGTCTGCTAGGACTCCAAGGTCTTTCTCTGTGCAGCTGCTTTCCAGCAGGGCAGACCCCAACCTGTAGTGCTTGAGAATGATGTGCAAGAAATGTGTGTCTTGCATTCAGAGTTCAGGGGGGTTGGTCCAGTTCATTAACTCTTGGCAAGAGATTTTATAGTAATATTAAGGAAATGGAGTGATAGCAGCAAAACCTGATACTCTTTGTGTCCTCCTGAGGTTGCACAAACTCCAGAAGGCCTTGGAGCACAGCTTGACAGCAAGACAATTTATGTAGTGAAGTGTCTTAAGTGATGTTCCCCAGAATCTGATGGGGAAATAAATGGCAATATGCTTGCTCCATCCTTGCTTAGCTGCCTGACATGACAGTCATTCCTTCCCAGAGTGTAAAGTGATGGCTGCATTGCCAGGCACAGCAGGCTAATAATACTCCATGGAAAGCTAAGTTTCTGAATTTCATTAACTGTATCTGATTTTGTTCATTTGTTTTGTTTTTTTCTAGTCCATTGGTAAAAACTGAAATTGCATCCTAATATTTCTAGGTTTTGATATGTGTTGTGAGGATCCAAAGAAAACTACGTAAGCACTGTAATAAGAATCAGTCCAAAGACTGAGAAGTAGGAATAGTAATAATTAAAGGAAAAAAACCTGAAAGCCTCACACTGAGCTTATTGGTAAAATGGATATTTAGCATGGAAACTTGAAATATTTTGAGGAGTTCTGATTAGTGTAAATATCCTGGGTTTAATTTCTAATAGTATACAGTGCAACAATCATGTAACTAATGCAACTAATAGCAAAAGATAAGTAAAGCGCCTGTGGGCCTTCAGGAAATATGCTTTCCATACAGTATAATTTAGGAGTTTGATTCCCATTCATTATGTTGTCAGAGTAAATGGTTCAGGCACTAAAATGTTTAAATCAGTTGCAGGAGACACTTTTTTTTTTCTTTTTTTAAACGTTTTTTTTAATCTCTAGGCATTTGGAAGCTAAATATTTAAGCAGCCACTAGACCCAGTGTTTGAATTTTTAACTACAATTAAACATCAAAAGACACAATTACAAGCTCCAGTCATAAACCTGAGCTTGTGATACATCCTAAACTCATTTCTGCTGCGCTGAAGCTTCTATACAAACTGCAAATAAGCAACATGCAATGTTAAGTATTTAACTACCTCATAAAAAGTAAGTGTTAGGAAGAAAAAAAGTAGATTTTGTGTAGTTCTGTATTTCAATAGCGAAAATAAAGTATAAAATAATATGCTTACTGTGATTATGAAATAAAATACTCCAAAGCACTCTACAGAATCAGCATTACAGTGTGTCTGTCTCTATTATGAGAAATAAAAATAATATAAACTAATCATTTTTCTCCCCTGGCAACATGCTGATAGGAAAAGGTTCTCACCTCAGCCAAGCTCAAACTGAAATCTAAGGTAATGAAACTCCAGAAATTCAAACAACCTTTAATCTTCAGTAAAAACTTACATGTAAAGACAAGGTTATGATTGAATGTGGTTAAGCAAGTCAATTCCATTTGCAGATGAGTGAAAGGGAAGACCTGACTGATTGCTGTGCTGGAGCAAAGAAATCTGTTTTACCTGTAGCAGGGTAGGGACACTGTAGAAGTTGGTTGGCTTGTTTGGTCAGTGTCACCTGCATGATCCTGTTGCAGCTGATTTTGAACCTATGCTGGTGTGCCTCACCTCCTTTTTACTAGTTCCAAACTTTCTTGAAGATAATTGCAGCGTTAGTTGTAAGAGATGAACTGTTGAAAATCATAATTGGACCTGGGGCATGACCTTGAGGTACATGAGACTTCACCGTGGTGGAGAGCAGGGCTTCTTGCCCTGTCTAGATGTGTGGAAGAGGTAAAAATTACTTGATTACTTGAGATGATGAAGGTCACAGGAGCAAGAAGGTCAGGGAGCTCTTTTCAGTGAACAGAAAGAGGAGCAGTCAAGGCAGGTTGTGTAGGTTGGGAAGTATGTCTGGTGAGGAGGCGTTAGACTCAGATGTGACAACACCTGGGACTTGCACACAGACTTAATGACAGAGTCAGAGAAACCCAGTTTGACTGTAGTTCCCAGAGTCAGTTGGCAGAAAGTCCATTTGGTGGGAAAAACTCATCTTTTTCCTTGGAAACTGTGCAAATTTAGTTTGAGAAACAGTGATCACGGAGTCTCACAATGCTGATTTTTATTTTTACAATCACTGCCCACATTAAAAAAACAAAACAAAAATAACCTCTTATTTCCCAAGCTGTGAACATAGTTGTTTTTTTTTTTTTTTGTGTGCATCCATAGCAGAAGTTTCCTGCCAATTTATTAAATCCTGGGGGAAAAAAAAACAAAGACAGGACTGTAACTAGCACTGTCACTAGGAACTGTGATTGTAACACAGTAAAAAAAAAAAAAAAAAAGACATTATTTTTTCATAATTGCTTAGGTCAGTGATTTCAGAATGCTTGTAAGAAGTCAAGGAAATGGCTGCTGGAAGGAGGCTTGTGATGGTTGTACAGCATGTGGGCTGTAGTGCTCGAGGCTTGTTTTCTGTCAGCTCAAGAGAGCTGGGAACGTGAGGGGATGTTATTGTGGGGAAATTTAAATTAAAAAATAAATGCTTCCAATATAGCAAATATGCATCTCCCCCAACTGTATGCATTCAGGATTCTACAGTATTTTCTTCTGAGATGTTACGTGGTCCTCAGACAGCGAATTATAGGTACAGTGGTGAGAGCCTGCATCTGCTCACGATCACCTCGGGCTGGAAGCGCTGGCAGGAAACCCTGTGGGGCTCAGCAGGGCTGTGGAGCTCCCACCTTACTTAGACCAAAAATGTTATATGCAATCTCAGCACCTGTTTCTTCCTTGAGAAGCAGAATGTTTTCCACACATCTCTTTAAAATATGAGTGAGAGTATTCATGGGGGTTTATGTTTTTATTGGGGAATATTTGGTTTGTTTGTTTGGGGTTTTTTTGCAAGTATATTCCAGTTGCTTCATGTACCATGCACAGATGTGCTTTTTTGTAATTGCAGTTGCAATGTGCACCACGTTAAGGAGATGATTGCAGATTTTTTTAGTTGAAAAAGAAAAAAGAAAAATGATTAGTCTGCATTGCCAGTGATTTATCTTTCTGCTTTTTCAAGTGTAACCTTTCATAGTCAGGGCTGCCACTTTTTCTTTTAAGCTGCTGCTGGGGAAGAAAAAAAAAAAAAGAATCCTAGAACTTTATTTCCCATAAAACTAGAAAGTCAATCCAAGGCAATGAAAGATCTTGCTTTTTTTTTAACCTTTCAGAAAGTCACTCAGTTGAGCAGTCAGGTTGCATTATTCTATATCTTGTCTAACATGAGGAAACAGCCCCAAAAGAAAGATATCCCAAATTAACGCCACACTTCGTTAAATAGAGACATTCTTGGTTTTCACCCAGCTAATTCGATCCAGTTCAGTTAACTCTTTTTTTTTTTCCTCCTTTTTTTTGTACTCACATCACAAAAGACAGGCATGAATGAAGCAAGTTCATCATGTGTTTGACATGTCAGTGTGAAACTAAAAGGCGGGCAGGGAGGGAGGGTTCCTGCCTTTAGCTTTTCAGACAATACCCCATGAAAGAGGCCCCTCATTCAAAACTGATCTCCAGCAAGCTAGACAGACTGCTAGGGATCCCTGTTACAAACAGGTATAATGGGAATTAGCCAGAGCTTGCTTCATCAGACACCTCTTGATTTCTAGTTGTGACTCTTTGTGTAATCCAATCTTTACCTAATATCTCTTTGGGTCCCTTCCAACCCTTGACACCCTATGATCCTCAGTCCAACAGATGGTTGACAGCACTTCTGTATGACCAAAAGACTGCCTGCTTTGGAAATGGAAAATGAAGCACAGGATTAAAAAAATGTTAATGGAAAAGAAAGTAGACAAAAAAATGTTCTCAAGAAAAAAAAAGTGAATTTTACATTTTTTTTTTTTTTTATCATCTGTTAATTATACTCCTTGTGCTTTTACACCATGAAGCCTATGGGTTATAAATTCCAATTTACAGTTACAAAATGCATGTTCCTTGCCTTAAGCTACTTTTAAAACTAAGAAAAGTGTGAATACAGGGTGGGGTTTTGTAACATTTTGCATTATTCTCAGTCAGCAAACATCACCCTTGACAGCCAGTATGTGCAATCAAACTAAATGGTAGAATGATGCCTGCTGTGGTCCTGCCAAGCAAATAGTATTTGTGAGCCACATCCAAATTCTGAACACGATTTCAGAGAGTTTTGTCTCCAAACTTGCTGTAGGAAGTACCTAAGGACGTAGCAGCACTGATTTTTGAAAATACTTGCTAATCATTTTATCAGCCTGAGAGGCCAATTCACCTTATCTTAGTGCACGTAAACAGTGCCTGCTTTTGTTAATATCAGCTGCACAATATCACAATTATCAATATCCCAGCACTTCTGCAGTTGAGGAAGAAAAAAAAAACCTCAGGGCAGGAACACAACAAAATAGCTTTGCTTTTGGGGTGTGTGGATTACAAAATTCCAGGTTATTTGTTCAGTTTTAAGTAGGAAACAAATGTTGCTGACAGAAGATGGCTTTTCAACTCTGACTTAAGCTGGTGATCTCACTGGATTTTCTAAAGGACATTTCTTCTCCCCCAGCTGCCATGAAAGCTAGGAACACATGGTAGCCTGCAGGGGTATGTTGTTTAGCAATCTCATCCCAGGGACCTGTTTCCAGCATATTTTATTTAAAGTATCTCTTTCTTTTTTTGCTTATAAACTTGAGGTAAGTCTAGATATAAAAACTGGGGAAGCCCTATCCATAACACCCTTTCTTGCATTTCTTTGTTGCTTCCTCAAATTTTAAGACAAAAAGAATACAAAAAAAATACCAAAAAAAAAGTGAACAAAGAATATATGAAAATTTCCGTTAACTTTGAGTATTTTCCTACTTTTCCTCAATTCAACAAATCAAGAAAATGAATGATATTAAATAGTTTGTGGCTATATTCCTAATTCAGTTGTGTCTTTTAGCAGATCTTTTGATCAGCAAAGTATGCACTGCTAATATTTGGAGTTTTGTGTTTTGTTTTTCTTCCCCACAGTTTTAATATAAACCCTTCTGGCTTCGAGGACCTTAGGAAAACAATGGTGAGTTATGAAGTGTTGTGGAAAGCCCTCAGTAATTACCAACTAATTCATGCTTGACACAATATAAGCTGTTACTCTTGTTTAACCTTCTACAGTCATGGAGCAAAACTAGAAATGGGTGATTCAGACTGGATGTCAGGAAGAAGTTTTTCACCATGAGAGTGGTGAGACACTGGAACAGGTTGCCCAGGGAGGTGGTAGAAGCCTCATCCCTGGAGGTTTTTGCAGCCAGGCTGGATGTGGCTCTGAGCAACCTGATCCAGTGTGAGGTGTCCCTGCCCATGGCAGGGGCTTGGAACTAGATGATCCTTGAGGTCCCTTCCAACCCTGACAACTCTATGTTTCTATGAACAAATGCTGGGGGTGGGTGAGGTGGGGGGTATTATTTATTTTGAGGTGTCCAGAAAATCCACTTAGAAAATGACAGGCTAAATATAAATTTGCAAATATTTTTTTTTACCCTCTAGATGCAGCGTACTTCTGAGGTGATATAGAGAAGAAGGGAAAAATTAGGTCTCTACACATAAAGTCAAAAGAAAACTGTTACTTTAGGGTATTTCAAATGACTCTAGAAAAGTAATAGTCAGGTGAGGAACTCTGCACAAGGTAGTGATGTATTAATTGACCTAACAGGAGTTTCCTGTCACTGCAGTTGGAGACTTGAGGACAGTCTTTACATGGCAAATCAAAATGGAAATAATTGTCTGATTCGTGATAGGATTAATAATACAAATAATAAATGAACAGCCTCTCTGAAAACACTAAAAATAGAAGTGCTATTATTCAGAATACTCTTTTGACTCTAAAAGTACCTAGAATAAATTGTGCACTACGTAAAGACCAAAAAAACCATAGCTTTCCTCTGCAGTGTCTTTGTTTGAAGGAAAATGTGGTCTTACTTGAATTTGTTCTGTGAACAGATGAAATCTTTAGAAGTGGATTTGTTTCCAATCTTTTATAACATACAGAAAACAAGTTTCACAAGCGAAATACAACTTGCTACTGTTTATTTTCCCCTGCTTTATGTAAATGGTTTCTAATAACATTTGATGCTATTGTAAATGCCCAAGTTTTTATAATGTAAGTAACTGGGTGGGAGATGTCAGAGTATATGAAGGCTGCCTTTGATCAGATAGTAAACTGAATTCTACCAGGCGGTTACTTAATCTCTGACAAAAAGCGACATCAAAAAATTGATTTAACTTAGCAGCTATTGTCTGTAAAGTAACCATAATTACAGCTTCTCTGTGCTTGCAGATGTACTACTGCAAATCATCTTAATTTATTGCTGGTAAAAGCGTTGGTTTAATTCTTTTAATAAACAAGATGTGAATTGTTTTCTTTAAAGGATTTAAAGGTGATAAAAGAAAATCCTTGATGATATTTTTTTTTTCTTTTGGAATACCAGCTATCCTAAATGTCAGTTGTAGGATTATGAGGTGGTGCTCATTTAATACAAAACACAAATCAGGAGGAGCAGAAACTGTCTCTCTACCATAGTTTTGAATGAAACCATTTGAATTTATTAAAAAAAAAATAGTCAAGATTGCTTTCTAAGGTGTTTGAAGTAATTTATTATTAGTTCTGCAATTATAGCCTTCACCAAGTTATTATATTTCCTCCTTGTGCATCACATTTAGTAATTATGTTTGTATGTCTTCTGCTCTGGTGCCAACACCTGTCTCTGAAAGCAGTGTTTAAATGGGAGCAGTAACCAGTTGAAAGGGCAGTGTGAGCTCTTTAAGGCCTAATTAAGAGCTGAAAGGAAGATGAAGGAAGTAGGACAAAAGATGTGAAAGTATCTTAGATGATATTCCCAGAGCAGAATTCCTCATTAGGACAATAAAGAGAAGACCAGAGATTGCCAGGCCTTCATGTGATCTAATTCCATTTCCTCTGGCTGTCAGTGTGTACCCCGATAGTATTTTGTGGCTGAGACAGTCATTCCTTGCATGGCTTGTTATTTAGAATCTTCTTTTCTTAGTAGCTCACTATAAGATTCAGGTTTTGCATTATAATTGTAGTATCTGGTTTTGTAAGGATCCAGCTGTATCACTTAATTGCTGAAACTGAGGATGTAAAATCTTCTTAACTTCAACAGTCTTTATTTCTGAGTAGTAACATCCTTTAGCTAGAATCTGCTTGTGTGATTAATGTGATAGGTTATTCCACTCAGTGATCTCCATGGAGCCTGTGTATGAGAAAACATCTTTGGAGCATATGGATTACACACAGTTTTCCAGTAAACTTTGTAAAATAAAAGACATCATTGCATCTTAATCCCTCGGGTTTTGCCAAATCAGAAAATTAGGCAAGCCCTCTACTGTAGACATGAATTGTTAATGATGTCTTTTCCAATATGTACAAAAATTAAGCACCATCCAGAGAAAATTTTTCTTCCTGCTTGTAGAAGAATATATGCTAAAAATGTAATGACCAGAAATGGAGTTATTTTTTTCTCTTCTATACTTGTTGGGAATCATAGAATTTCATAGAATACTAGGTTGGAAGGGACCTCAAGGATCATCCAGTCCAACCTTTCAGGGTAAGAATATGGTTTAAATGAGATGGCCCAGGACCCTGTCAAGATGGGCCTTAAAATTGCCTAATGTAGGGAAATCCACTGATTTATAAATTTCATCAATTTAGCCATTTTAATAAAGTGGCAGTTATTGATCACTTACAATCCTGCAGCTTGAGAAGTTTAGAATATCAAATGCCCATACACAAGCATGGCATTAAATCTCTCCAGTGTAGTGAGAAACCCTTAAAAGCACAGGTTTTCATTAGGCTGTAATTGATGGAGAGAGACTGATTGATCTGTCTAGCTTCAGCCTGATTGCAGTGCACCAGCACTTTTAATGAGGTTTATTTGGAAACTTGGGCCACCTGCATATTTTAATGATTCCACATATGCCAATGTGCAAATCCAGAGCTGTATGGAGCATGGAAGAGGAATGAATATGACTTTATGAAGCAGTGGGCTTCCTAGCTATGCAAGCATCATCATTTTTAATGACAAAAGCTATCTTGTGTTCTCCTGCTCTGTTAGAGGTACAGGATTGGAGAGATTAGATTATTTTACTTAATTAGAGAGTGCATACTTTCTTAATTTCTCCATTTCTGACTCAGGTAAAACATCTCAGCGTGTCTAACAGTGCTAATACTTTTCTAAACCAACTCTCACATGCTTTTTTTCAGTTATACATTTCCACACTTTTCATAGCCTGGTTACTTAAGGTCCTGGTTAATTCTTCTTGACACAGAAGGAGACATTCAAGTTTCCAGTGGTTTGGATTGCATGTTGCCCTATGTTAAGGGATCTGATTTGTCCACCTCTACTAATACCTGCACTTACTGAGTTGTCAGAAGTCATTACAGACACAATTCTCTTTTCCCTGATGCTTAATTCTAGGCCCCCACTGCTTTAAAGTAAGTAAGGCAGATAGTTCAGTAGTGCACATGTCTGTGTTAAGTTCTCTGGTGCAAATAAGGTGCAGCCTTTTATCCTCACCTGAAATGTAAAATTGAAAGTTTTATGAAAGGTATGATTCAGAGGCCAGTGTCTGGTGAACTACTTATGACTAAAAATACAATAGATGAGGGCTGATACCATTTAGAGCTAAGTAAATGTTTCGCCATGATACAGTTAAAAGGTGAGAACTCAGGAAAGCTACAGTAGGACTTGAATTCTCAGGACTGTTTTTGTGGTTCCTGTATAATTAAGGTTACAACATAGTTGATTTTCCAAAATTGAGCTGCTAACTGTTTCTGTGGTTACCACTTGTGTGGTTATTAACTGTGTATACACCTGCCTGAGAACAGTATTGTTGTCTGAAATGACAGTGCAGGGAAACTTACTTCAACTGGGCAACCTCTCTCCAGATGTCTGCTCCACTAGGGAAAAGCCCTAGAGAAAGTGGAGGTATGTGCTTTAAGTTGCTTCTGGCAAGAGGTGCACATGAAAAACATGTGAAAAGGCAATAAGCCATCAATTTGTTGAGAACCCTGAACTATTTCATGAACTCTGGTGTTTTTATCCGTAGGATGGAAATCCTTTCGACGCCACCGCAGGATACCGTAACCTTACCTACGAGGAGGTTTTGCAGGAGCTGGTGAAACACAAAGAGCAGCTGAAGAAGAAGGACACCCATATTCGTGAGCTTGAGGACTACATTGACAACCTCCTTGTACGAGTAATGGAGGAGACCCCCAGTATCCTCAGAGTGCCATATGAACCTTCTCGGAAAGCTGGCAAGTTTTCCAAAAGCTAAGGCAGTGATGCTTTTGGTGATACTTAGTGGAAGGAAATCACACCTTTAACATTTTGACTTCTCTTCATTCCTTTTCACCTAAGAAATTCTAAGAATCAGGGGAGGACAGGACTATGACATGGGAGCTTTTTCTTTTTTTTTTCTTTTTTTTTACTCCAAACACTAGCAGGGACTGCCAAAGGTAATACTCTGTTAGATTCCCTAAGTAACTTTTTGGTTTTTTCTTTTTGAAAACACCTTTAGGTACAGAATACTTACAGTGGAGTTAATAATAGAATCACAGAAAACATCTGGTTGGAAGAGACCTCCAAGCTCATCCAGTCCAACCTTTGACCCAGCACTGAAGGGTCAATACTAAACCATGTCCCTAAGCACCAGGTCCACACGCTGCTTAAATATCTCCATGCAGTTTATATAATAGCTTTTTGTTCACCATGTGACAGTTCCAACTGGGAAGCCTATGCTGTTCTGAATGTTTTCTTGAGTGGTTTTATTGGAATGATGCAAATACATCCATTCAGATATGACAGCATGCCATCAGGAGTACTGTTTTCAAGGCAGTGTAGTCCGCTTTCCTAAACCTACCTGTGATTTGTTGCAACGGAATGTAGTCTGTTCTATACACATTAGAGGAAAACAGTGATGCACAATCTTTGCAGAGTAAATGCTGTATTCTATACAATGTGCTTTTTGTATAACAATGTACAAATACTGTGCCCATTTCAGTAATGGCACGTGCTGGAAACAGTTTATTTTACACTTCGATGCTGAATTTTATGTATAATGATTGAGCTTTGGTAGTGAGCTCATGACATAAGGTTGTTCTGAGGATCTTTTTGGGGTTTTTTTGTATGAAGCTATTGCATGCCTTTTTATATGTTAAAGTACTGGAAACAGTGTTAATAGAGGTGGAGGTAGGACTGAAGTATGGAATAAAGATGTGAATACTTTGTGTTCAAAGCCTGCTGCAGGGGAAGGGTAGGAGAAACGAACAGAACGACTGAAATAGACAGGATAATTCAAAAAAACCACAGAACTGACTCAATTGAAAGTTGAGTTTTACATGATATATAGCTGTCTTAGAGGGTTTTTTTTAATCTTATGACAATGAAGTGTTTGCCTTTAGAAATAGGCTATGCTGCTTAAACACATATAGAGTACTTAGGCTTTTCATTTAAGAAAATAAAATATCTATCCCTCATAAGTATTTCTACAGGCCAGTTTTCATGGGGGCAAATGAAAGAAGAATGTAGTAAATGTCCTTATGATCATTTGACAATTGTTTGTAAAAAGGCATTTTAAAAAGGTATCTGCTACCAATAAATTGGTGGATGTATAATGGGAAAATACCATAAAAGAATCCTCATAATATCGATCTAAATAGATCTGAATTTTCATTCCCTTCCTAAGAGTCTCAGTTGGATTGTCTGCTGCTGTGAAACAGTAAGATGACATTAAAAAAAAAAAAAAAAAGACAGGGAATATTTTAGATTTGGATTGAAGAAAACTTCCTGTCTTTTCTTCCTTGTCTTTTTCTACTCCTGATCCATTTTTGTTTTCTTACAGCACTATGTAATGACTGTTGCTGAGGAGGGGGGAAAAAAAAAAGATTGAAATTAAATTCCAATTTCTTCTTCTTGTGAAAGATGTAAAAATGTTTTTCTTTCTAAAACTCCAAAAATTAGGCACATCTTGAATAACTATGATCTGGAAAGGTTGAAAAGGTTCTTTCTGAATGCTTTTGACAATGTCAGTATTGTATGACTGGTCAGGATTATTCTGTTAGGAAAAAAATACTTCTTTGTACAATTGTGCTCAGATTTCATTTACTTCTTTTGGGGTTTTTCTTCTTTTTATTTTTTTTAGCCACTACCTCCCATCCTCCTAGCACTATGTCCCTAGAATATATGCAATTGGTGTGTTCCCAACCCACTGTTGAGGTATTCCTTAGTGTAGATCGTTGTGCCTGAATGGAGCCTGAGTGATTCAAGCCCCAGCTAATTGTGCTCTGCATAAAGATTTAATGCAGCAGCAGGCCCACTTCATCAGGTAGTCTCTCTATTGGTGAGTTTGGTACCTCATAAACCACCTGAATGTTCTTTTTGACCCACTGAAGATCTGACTGACTGTAAATTTATTGTAATATATCGAAGTGCCAAAGGTTATGTACTGAGTTAGGGTACATTTACTGTTGGAAGTTAGGTTTTGCACTCAATTACATTTTAATTTCCTAATTCCACCAAGATGTATTTCAGTTACTCAGTATTTCCATGCAAGGTGTTAAACTTTTCAAGTGTTTTCAAATGTTTTTATGGCCAAAGCAAGTGGTTTTCTCATATTGTTGAGGGGGAAGTGTTGTGCAATTGGTTTGAATTCCACAGTCATTTTCAAACTAACTGGTATGAGGCCATCTCTAGTACCTACAGCACTCAAATCATACACACCAGTGGGGTTTAACAAGCAAACTAACCAGAGAATGTGCTCTAGTGGCTTTTCACTTGTAAGCCAACTAATAATTATTAAAATGCAACTCTGCTATATTTAGCACCTCTGCAATCACTTCTTTTAGAATGTAAATGTAGAGTATCAAACTGCATAATTGACTAAAAGCAGATCATTTGACATATTTGCATACCAAGGACGATAAGCAGATTAAAGGTAGCGAAAAGATCAATTTTTGTGCATTAGTGAAGAAATTTAGTGAAGCTTTGAATGTGCTATTTAGTCTTTATCTGATCTGTAAGTGAATAAAAGCACCTTTTGTTTCTAACAGTGCGTCATGAAACGACAAATGCAGTTTAGGAAAAGGTAAAGTTCCTAAAAGAGGCGGAATGGGACTTTTACAACTGTGAAGATACTTTATCTATAGAGTTCTCATGGCTAAAGACATAGGCTGCTTTTGGAGCAGTTCTGGAAGACTGCATGCATGCCATTTCCTGCTTAGAAAGAAAATGTGACCCTTTTTTTGTATTTGGAGACTTTTTTTTCCAAGCATCTTCTCTCCATACATTGTTTTTTTTTTGAACCGTATAGGTTTTGAATGGAAACTTCTCATATAGAGAGTCCTTGAAAACAAAAGGAAGTTCTCTTTCTCCCATAGGACAAAATTGTAAACTTCCTTGCAGATCCTTTTAAAAACAGAATAACATGCCACTTATGGTCAATCTTTCTTGCCCTTTAAAATGCAGGCATGAAAATTTTGGATGTTGTTTGATTTTGAATTTATTTTTTTTTAATCTCAGAAATTAGGACACACCATACTTCAAAATTATCCTTTGAAACTGCCCATAGCCATCTACTTTAAAGAACAAATAGCAAGGTCATGCTTCAGTGTTGTAAGTAGCAAGTTTAGTCTTTCTGCCATTCAAGAAGGACATTTAATATTTATGTATGTTACCTCTTGCTGCTGTATTTTAAGTTTAGCTTGGTTTTCCACCTACTAATGAATGTAGCATTCTCCCTAGATTATTCCTAACTACATTTATTGCTGTTGGCTCTGTGTCAAGAACTATTTGTAATTTTCCAGCTGTGAAAATGTTGCCTTGCACTTAGAAAGGTTTCATGATTTGGGGACCTACTGAAAATCATGCTCATTAGGTACTAGTTTGCATTTCTTTCTGTACAGGATGCCCTTTCTTGGATACATCTTAAAACAAGCAGAACTGCTGTCTTAATATGTTTACTGCTGCACTGGAGGTTTATTTACACTTCCAGCTTTAAAGAAAAATTATTGTCATACATCAAGTGTGTAAAGTAAGCTCATGCTTTTTTCCTCTCTTGTGTCCATTACATTGTAGATATGATAGAGGTGTGTTGGCTTTTAAAATTGTGAAGTTTAAAGCATGTTGACTAACTTCCTCTCTTTGAAGTAGGTGGTGAAGGATTATAGCACCGCTGTGTTGATGATGCTAGATTTAAGGGTCTGTCAGCACTTTCAGCACAAAACCCTATTTTCAGGGATTTATAGCTTCTAAATGCAGATACACAGTCACTGGAAGTGTTTAATATGCAATAGGTAGCACTTTAATCTGTTTATGAAGGAGGTGGGGATTTGCTTTACCTTTCATAGTTTGTACATTGAAGAAGCCACTCTCTGTTACAAATGGTAGAGCCATTCCTATTCATCTTAGAAGCTTCCAGATGTCTACAGTGTACTATAAAAAAGCTGAAGATCCAGGTTACATAGGAAGTCTGTAAAAGAGATGAACATTACCTACAACTTAAGGGTTGATTTCTGTCTCGTGCAATCAATGGTAGTTTGTCCATGTTTAATAATGATACAGAGTCCTGACTATATGCACATGTGAAAACTATCAACTTAGACTGCATGAAAAAAAAAAAATTTTTTTGTTTCATTATTGCAACTTCCAACTCCTTTAATTTGATTCAAATGTTACCTTAATATTTTAATTTCTGTTCATTGAATAAATATTGCATGTCTAACACTAATAAAGCACCACGATACACCACTGCAGTATTCCTTGCATTGTGATACTCATCTGTGTCATGCAAAGCATGGGACTCCCGAGCTCTGCTGTAGTATTTGTCTGGAAGAACCATGCTGGTAAGGCTCTCAGACCACAGAGAAGTGTATTTCCTTAAGGACAGCTCTGAATTAATATCCCAGCTGTTTGCAGGGACATCTCTTCAGCAGTGTTCAAAACTTCTAAATAGTAAAAATAATGACATGTTCTTAGCTGTGCTAATATATATGGGGTTTGTGTTTGTTTTTCTTTTAAATATGACAGCTGCAATCCCTTTAAATGAACCATTCCTCTGATTCTGTGGTTGTGTAATTTATTACTAGGAGAACTTTGGCACTGGAGGCCAGAACTGGCTTTAGTTTGAAGACAAATGCTGTGCAAGTTTTGATATGGAGCACATGATGCATATTTCTCTTCAGGCTTGACAGAATAAAATCCAGCCAGAAGGACAGAAAACTGAAGCATTCTCCCCCACCTCCCTGCCCCATTTTTTCCAGTGTTCCTACAAGTGTTTTTCAACAAATTTTCCTTCCAAAACAATGCTTCTGCCTGTTTTCTTTTCCTTGAGGCAGCAAGACAGCCAAGTCTGTCCCCCAACAACAGCAGGTTTTCTGGATGCTAAGGAGGTATGAAGACTAATGAGAAGAACATTGTAAGTAGCTCACCCAGTTACTTGAAGGCTTGAGTTTCAGTGAGATGTGATTGCTGTCCTTGCAGTTGTCTGGCTTCACATCTAGGTCCTTCATGAGGTTTAGAAAGGGTTTTCCTGTTTGAAGTATCCATGGAATGTGGTGGCTACTGAAAATCCTGGTGGATTTTTGAGATGTACAGGAACTCACACATGCTTTGTTATGCAGCTTCAGTCAGCTGTTTCCCCCCCTGTCATACTGACTACAGCTGTCCCAGTGAGGAGATGAGGACTGAGGACAGAGGAAGAAGGCAGGTTTCTGCAAGCACCATGCTGTGTATTATATACCAGTTTCCATCTGCAATTCACCTCTGGTAACCAATCTCAGTTCCTGTGCCCATTTGAAAATGGGGCCAGAGCAATTTCCCTGCCTCAGAGGCATAATGTTTGTTAGTTGATACCAACTCTGATTCTATTGACAGGGTCAGAGCCCAGCCTGATTAAATAGCTTGCAGTTTCCTCAGCATGGAGCTGGTTTTTGAGTTTTCATTAGTTAACATCTCAACCTCCTAATAAAGGTTTCCAAGGATATTTTAAATATAATTTAACAGTTAGAGCTATTGAAGTATTTAGATCCAAACTAGAAGGATCATTAAGGACAATTCCCTCTCCGGTTACATTTATTAAAGTTAATTCTTGATGGAACTATACAAAGTCTAAAAAAAAAAAAAAATCAGGATTTAATTTCCATCTTTTAAGCTGTCTAATTTGGTTTCATGGGAGTGTTGTGCCAGCTCTGGCTGTGGGATACGTTGCCCTTTTGTGTAACACTGGGCACGCTAGCAAAGTTATAAATAACCATGATGAAAACCAAATCCCATCTCCTCTTCTGCCTTAATAAATTAAATGTTGGATTATTTTGTTGGATTGTTTGTGAACAGTGCCATTTTATGAGAGAGAGGACTAAGACTGCTGCTAAAGAAAGCTGTTTTATCTGCACTGCTTATTGAGCAATGAAGATAGAAGGCTGCCACACGAAGTACAGCCCAGTTTGAAAACCCTGTGGCATTGTCTGTGATATGTTCATATAAATTTCAGTACACCCAGTGCTGGAAGCCAGTGACTGTGGCAGGAAGTTTATTGCAGTGTATTTATAATGCTTTAGCAGAGCATTTAGCAATGTAGATCAGTCTGTGATGTATGGATGATGGTTTAGGTATGATAACTGGGTGATGATTTAGGACAGAAAAGCCCCCTGCATGGCTAAATACTGATGTGCTTGTACTTGAAAAGTAAGCAGCTTAAAAAAGGTTTTAGGGACATCCAACATTTAAATAAAGCCAAGTATTAAAAAGGGGCTAAATTACATGGGATGACCTTTTGTTTCAGCCTTAACAGAGAGTCTGCTGTGTGACGTAGAGGGAATGAGTAGAAGCAGCAGTGGGGAGAATCCACTACTGCAATCCAAAAAGAACAACAAAGAAGTTAGTAGGACTAGGATCCAGATTCCAAAGGATCTATTTGCCCAGCATGTGACAGGTTCTGTTTATAATAGGAAGGGTAAACAGCATCAATGTCAGGGTGAACCCTTCCCCCCAGACAAGAACAGTGGGATTTTAACAGGAGGATTAGTTCCCACAGTATTAGGTGCAAAGCAGGGGTCAGGGAGAAGCACAGTGCTTTACCCAGCTATTACCTCCACTTTTTCAGTCTCTCTGACACAAGTATTAACTTTAGGGATTAAATGAACCATGTCCCCAGGAAAGTTAGGAAGTGTCTGAGGAGATTTGGGGTATGTAACAATGTGGGTGGCCAGATTGCCTCTGTTCTTAATAGAAGTAGGTGTCTTGCTCAGAGGCATGTGGAGCCCAACAAATCAACCACCAAAATGTGTCCTATCACCTCCTTCTCTAAATGATTCATTCAGGGCCTTCTTAGGTGCTGAATGTCTCTTCCTATAACTTGCTGCTTACATTATGAATTAATTGAAAATTGATGGACTGGAATGGCTTTACTGGAGACATCAAGGGTCTCAGTTTAAGGTTAATGAATATTATGTAATTTGCCAAGGACTTCCATGAAGGAGTAAGAAAATCTGCCTCTTGGAGGATGAGCTTTGTTAAAATAATGGCAGCTTTAACAGCATCTTTTAAAAGCAGCTGCTGACTCTCCAGCTATGAGTATCTTCTGTTGCCTAACAAAATGTTTTCCCCATTAAAGCAGATTATTTCATTAACTTATAGCTTAAATATGCTTATACTTTGCTAATCATAGATTACTCAGGACTTATTTTTAAGGAACGCTGAAAGACAAAATGCAAAATGTCACAGGTTTCTTTGAAGGAAGTCTTGCCTTGTGCATAGCAATTGCATTCAGGTAAGCGTTTTCCTGTATGCTGTTTTTAAGGAGGTTTATGTGGAACTTTAAATCATCAGAGATTTGTAATGTATAATCATAGAATTGTTAGGGTTGGAAGGGACCTCAAGGATCAGCCAGTTCCAACCCCCCTGCCATGGGCAGGGACACTTCACACTACAGCAGGTTGCTCACAGCCACATGCAGCCTGGCCTCAAAAACCTCCAGGGATGAGGCTTCCACCACTTCCCTGGGCAACCTGTGCCAGTATCTCACCACCCTCATGGGGAAGAATTTCTTCCTAACATCCAATTTTAATCTACCCTTTTCTATTTTTGCTCCATTCCCCCCAGTCCTATCACTACCTGATATCCTAAAAAGTCCCTCCCCAGCTTTCTTGGAGCCCCCTTCAGATACTGGAAGGCCACAAGAAGGTCTCCTCGGAGCCTTCTCTTCTCCAGACTGAACAGCCCAAACCCTTTCAATCTGTCCTCATAGGAGAGGTGCTCCAGCCCTCTGCTCATCCTGGTGGCCCTTCTCTGGACACCTTCCAGCACCTCCAGATCCTTCTTGTAATAGAGGCTCCAGAACTGGATGCAGTCCTCCAGGTGGGGTCTCACCACAGCTGAGCAGAGGGGCAGAATCACCTCCCTTGACCTGCTGGCCACACTTCTCCTGATGCAGCCCAGGCTCTGCTTGGCTTTCTGGGCTGCAAGTGCTCACTGACAGCTCCTGTTGAGCTTCTCATCCACCAGCACCCCCAAGTCCCTCTCCTCAGGGCTGCTCTCAAGCCAGTCCCTGTCCAGCCTGGATTTATGCTTGGGATTGCCCTGCCACAGATGTAGGACCCTGCATTTGGTCTTTTTGAACCTCAAACAATAATAATGAGACACATTGTAAGGTGCCCATGCAATTTATAGATTCTCTTCCTTTCTAGATGCCTGTGCAGGTATTTTAGAATTATGATTCAAAAGCTCTCACAGTTATGTATTTTAAATTGCAAGGTAATCTTGAGAGATTCCAAAGTGTACAGAGCCAAAGTATCTGATAGGCTCTTCTGTGTTTTGTAGAAGCTAAAAATGAGCTCTGGGAGAAGAGAGACAAAAAGATAGATAAAAAATTGTGCAGACCTTTGTGTTGAGCTGCAGTGCAGCTGGATTTGGGTCTGTAGCCTCAGACACTCTTTCGTCCATCAGGCTAGCATCAAATTCACTTTATTTCATTATAACCTGAAGGACAAGAGCATAGGATTCTGTTTGCAACAGGTGCTAGCTTCTGCTCTCAGGGACCAAGTTAAAAAAATGTCAGTGCTCTGTGAGTTTGGTCTTCACTTTCTGGGGTATAGGGAAGTACATTGAGTGTGAGTACCAGGCTTGTGTGATTCCAGGATCAGATACATTCTCATAGAATTGTTTTGATTGGAAAGGACCTCTAAGGTCATCTACCCTTCTAACCATCTACCTAACAGATGTCTAACCACCTGCCTAACAGCACCATGCCCACTAAACCATGTCCCAAAGTGCTATGTCCACACATTTCCTGAACACCTCCAGGGGCAGTGACTCCACCACCTTCCTGGGCAGCCTGTTCCAATGCCTGACCACTCTTTCTGTAAAGAAACATTTCCTAATCTCCAATCTAAACCTCCCCTGGCACAATTTCAGGCCATTTCCTCTTGACCTATCACCTGATAACTAGAGAGAAGAGACCACTACAACCTCATTTCAGGTAGTTGTAGAGAGCAATGAGGTCCCCCCACAACATCCCCAGCCTAAACCATCCCAGATCCCTCAGCAGCTTTGTTGCCCTTCTATAGAACATTTCTATTTTCTTAAATTTTCACATTTAAAAACCTGTATAAATAACTTTATTGTTAAGTGACAGATTATTGTTGGCTCCAATCCACCTAACAGTTCACTTGCTTACTGCTGTTTGAGACCCTGTTGTAATTGGCCTCCTTGTAATCCACACACAGAACACTCTGCAGCAGTGTGAATTTTAAGCTGAGTGACTAAATGTGAAAGGGACATCCAACAGCAGTGGGGAGAAATAAAATAGTCCTAATTAGAAGAAAGAGAATTGTGTGAGCTGAATTAAGATTCAGTTGGTGGATACTGAAAAGTTTGCTTGTTTCTGTTGTTTTTATTATAGCTACCCCTTATAATTGCTCTGGAAAACAACCATCATCCTTTGTGATTCATGATACAAACTTCAGTGGCTCTTTATAAACCAAATGCTAAGTTAAAGACTTGTGTTGAACCTTTGTGTTATCAGACATGGCTTCAGGGAGTTGAAGCAGCATTTTAGGCTGGAGTTTATCATGAATTCTGTTTACTAATGGTGTCCTAGCTACTCTTTGATCTGTTTCAGCATTTTCTGTGTAGTTTTAAGCTCTGAACATTTCAGCACAGTCTATTTACAGCATTGTTTCAAAGTTGTTCCAGTTCTCTTCATTCTTATGCATGCTGGTGTGCTAAACTACTCCAGAAACCAGCTTAGCTCTCACCATATTTGGAGGCTGATCCTCCTCTTTGCTCTTGGACTGTTTTGGATGGGGACTTAAGATCTAAAGTAACAAATGAAATATGCGACAAGAGCTGACTGCCAAAACTGGGATCTATGCAGTTTCTGAAGGGCTCATTGCACAACTATCATGAACTTTGCAAGGATGACTCAAAGCCATGGTCTGAATAGAGCAAAACACTGAAATAAACATCAAGGTGAGTACAGATTTCCTGAATATGGATGGAGGTGTGTGTCCCTCTAAGCCTAGACAGTTGCTTTAGTCTTAGGGGAAAGGAAGCAAAGGAGCAGACAAATTTCCAAATGCCTATTAATAAGGATGCATT